>NC_083386.1:2442500-2632500 GCF_031755915.1 Ziziphus jujuba
AAAGTAATAAATTTATTACTATTGATTTTATTTATTTTTATTTTTATTTGGTCATAATTTTTTACAAACTAAAGATATGAAAATTAGAAACTTTTTTTTTTAATAAGAAAAAAGGAAATTATAAACATGATTTACTAGCTTTTTTCCTGTCCACTTTTCCTATTCTCATCCACTTGCTCAGTTGGGCATCACTTTTGAGTTAAAAGACCTGGGAAAATGCCATTCTTTTCTTGGTCTTCAAGCCAAATTCTTTAAGGGAGGATTATTGCTACACTCAAAGTACACTCATGACTTTCTAAGTTGGGCCAATATGTTGTATGTTTCATCAATTTCAACTGCTATAGTCCTATTGTGTCAAAGTCAAAGGGAACAGTGGATTGTGACCCTTTGTTTTCTTCAACAAAGTCATCAAACTTTATCAGACTGTTCAAATGTTGATTGGGGAGGGTGTCCCATCAATTATCTATGTATTTTCTTGCGTTAATTGTATGATCTCATGTTGTTTGGAAAAGCAACGTACAGTTGCAAGATCAAGCACAGAGGCTAAGTACATGCTATGGCAACAATAGCATCGGAGCTCACATGGATTACTTATTTGTTGCAAGATATCCGTATTACTTCATCTAAACCAGTCCAACTATTTTGTGATCATTTAGATGTCTAAATATGTACATAAATCCTGTTTTTCATGCAAAAACTGAACTTATTCATATTGATTATCGTTTTATTGATTATCTATTATGTTCCATCAAATCGACAAATAGCATATATTTTTACTAAATCTCTGATCAGGGATCCTCAATAGAGCTTCCGCTTGTTCACAATGTTCCCCTCTCTAGTTTGGAGGGGCCTGATAAAGCATCATCACCAACCAAAATCGAAACAGTTGTTGAAAGAGACATGTGTATGTAAAACAGTGCAAGGTGATAAGAACCAACACTTTCAAAAGTCTTGTTAGCTAAGTGTAATGTTTTGAATATTCCGTAAGTATCGGTTATGTATCATGTATATATTACAGGATATAACTATTGTAAACAATCAAGACTCAAAAGCATCAATACAAGTGTGAAATATTCATTCCATTCAATATTACTTTTCGTTCACTCTCTTTTGCGTTTACTCAAATATGAATTTCAACCTCTTTTGGTGCTTTTATTTATTAATAAATTTTAATTTTCTTTCTCTCGGTCTTTTTCTCATTGTTTTTTCTTTTCCCTCTACTTCCCCCCCCCCCCCCCTCTCTCAAGATCTTAATAAGAGTTGCCATTATATTGTAACGATTTTTTTTTTTTTTGGGGCAAACCAGGTACAAAAGTGCAATTTAAAAAAAAAAAAATCATTGCTAATGAATTAAAATCAAATTGAAAGCAGTGCATCATTTCATAAAACTAATAGTGGAGTTCATTGGAAGTACTTAACAATATCCAGCACGGCTAATACATTACATAGGGAGTTCCATCATTGACATGCAATTTGAATTTAAATATAATGTTTCAACTCCAGAGTCCAAAACGACTTCTGACGATCTTGGGAGGCGCAAATCTTCTAGCTGTTGCGTATAAGTTGCCCAATAATAGAGAAGAAGAAAAAACAAAGACGTAGAAGCCAATAAACATGATGAGAGTCGTAATTATATCTACATCCTTGAGGTACTCGTGGTTCTCTGTTCTAGGGATGACTGTCTTTATGCCTTGGTCAAAGGCAAAAACCATGGCAAAAAGTGCGAATCCTGTAAGATATCCTGTCAAAGCAACTGGGAATAAAGTGGCTGTGAATATTTTTCCTAATAGCGTGAGAAAAAAGTGGAGCAACAAGGACGCAGTAGATAGAGAAAGAGCCAATTGATCATAAAACAGAAACCGTTTGAATTCTTTAGTTCTGTGGAGAACTGGTAGCCCTTGGTTGTTGTAACCACCGGGCATTGCAAAAGCGGCCGCAAAAGTGGCGGTGGCTATGATTGTTGCTACCAGTATATTGAGGTTGGTGAAATCGTTCATCATATTTTCAAATCCTCCTTCATTTTTAGACAGCTCCTTCTTGTCTGATGATACCATTACCATCTTTTCAGGCTGGTTCCGGCCGGCTTCTTTGTTTTCTTCAACTTGTATTTCAACTTCTTTCTTTTCCTTACTCTCTGCTTCATTAATTTGCTGTTTACAGCCGGCTTCGTCTTCTTCAATTTGTATTTCATCTTTTTTATTTTCCTTACTCTCTGCTTTATTTGTTTTTCTTGTATCCACTGGTGGTAAAACAATTTCTATCTCCAAACCCACCATGATCTTCAACTGGACCACATCCATTACACTTTTCAATTAGAGCAATTAGCTTGAAAATATTTATTAATGCCAACACACATGTCTTTGGATGCATAAAATTAACCAATACTATAATTGGTTTGAGAAAGGAAGATCAGCACAGAGACAAAAATTACTACAACGCTAAACATATGTGTGTGTATATATATATATAGATCTATATATTGACATTATAAATAACGAGTAAACCATATCATTTCTTCTATAAAAAAGGTAAAAAAAAAAAAAAAACTTTAAAATTACATGAATATTAGAATTTCTTTTCAAAATTAAAGAATTATAAAACAAAAAATCGAATTGTTATATATAAATATAGTCGGAACAAAAATATGTATATATATATATATATATGTACAGTCCGTTTATGGTGCGGACCACAGTATTGGTGACGGTTTTTCATAGTATTGGTGACGATTTTCTAAAAAACCGTCGTTAGTACTATGAAAAACCATCACTAATACTGCGGTCCTCATGCGGACCGTCCTCACCATAGAATTTTCGTATATATGTATATATGAAATTTATTATTTGACCACATCTACGTTTATTCTTTTAAATTTCTTAATCTCATACCTAGTAAATATATATATTTTTTTTCAAAAGTTAATGCTTGGCTAATGATGTATCATGTATACCATCAGATATTCTCTATTGTACATCTGAGTCATATTATATCTCATATATGCATATTAATTAGATGATGTAGGCCATGCATTCATATATAGTTCTATTTTGCATGTGTGCCAGAAAACTTACAATTTCAGTATCCTGTAGTTCCTTGCTTGATAGGATTATGTCAACAAATGTCATTTTGTCCTTGTTTGTAGCTCCTTTGTCAATTCTTGAGTCATTTGTAAGAATTCTTAAAATATGGAAATCTCCTACAGTAGCGGCTACATGCAAAGCTGTATTTCCTTTGTTATCTTGGAGATCTATAAGATCCTGAAATGCCATGGCCTGATCTAGGAGAAATTTCACCGCCATTACCTTTCTACTTTCCACCGCAATATGAAGAGCTGTCCGACCATTGTTATCCAACAACTCACAAACTTCTGGACAGCTTTTCATCAGCACTCTAATGACAGCATCATGTCCTTTCTTTGCTGCAATGTGAAGGGCAGACATACCTTCTTTGTTCTTTGAGAAAGGAAGGCTTTTACTCTCTTTCTGCAAAAATTGTTCAACAAGTACCGCGTTGCCAATATGTGCGGCATAGTGAAGAGAAGTCCATCCAAAATCATCAGCTTGTTCTAGTTCTGAAGCTTGTTGTTTTTCCAGAGCCTGAAACCCATCATCTACATAGGAATCGAAAAATTGTAGATTAGGGCAAATTAGTTAAGGAAAGTAAATATTTATATAGCATATATATTCAAATGCACTTCACTACCCATCTAATTTGTATTGTTTCAATTGAAGGGAGGCTAAATGTTCAATTGAAACCTTCCAATTTTATTTTTGTTTGCAATAGCTAGAGAACTAAAAAATTGTTTAATGATCAAGGGATACATGTGCACCCCACGTGTTGACTATTTTGTATAAAAGATAAATAGGTGGTAAAAATGGCAGGCAAATATTATATTTTCACAACCTAAAAGATACAAAGATGACAGGCACCGAAAAAAAAAAGGCTTGGGGCTCTGCACTTAATTACGAAAAAAGGTTTTGGCTGCCTTTGAAATAGTTAAAGTAAGTATTCATTTATTAGAACGGCAGCCAAACTGGGATTTTTTTACCATTCTTTTTCTTACAAGTTCCTATATATACTGCAAAAAAATTGAAAAGAGTTAATTTCGTCGACCCCAAAAGCTTATTTTAAATACAATTTAATATCCTCAAATCTAAAAATATCATAAGTCTCTTCTGTATATTCAAAAGTTATTATATTCCTTCTTTATTGTTTCATTCACACTACTCTAATTAATATCATTCACACCTCCTACTGTATTTAAAACAAAGCTTTAATTTGATTCATACATCTGATTTAAAAAATATCGTAAATCTCTCTCCAATTTTAAAAGGTCATTAAGTTTCTTTACTTATTGTTTCATTCACACCTGTTCGATATCATTTACATCCCCTATAAATGTGCTAGTTCTAATTTTTAAAATCATAAAGATTAGATTGTAATTTGTGCAAACCTTAAGGAGAAAGATGAAATATAGCCAATTAAAAATCAGGGGTTCAATTGAAGGATTTTAAAACATTAGGCTTTTGGTGTAAATAATAAAATTTTAAGGAAGTAAAGTGCATTTGATCTTTATATATAGACCAATGTTTTGACAAATCTCTCCATTATTAAAATGCCCTAATTACTGAACTCTAACATAATGGCACGATGAATTTTTATATGTTGTGAACATACTTCCCACCTAATTATGTTGAGAAGATATTGATATGATAAGTGTTGAGAGTTGTCAACTTAATTTTTATTTTTTAATCATTATTTCAAATGATACGATTAATATCAATATGTTAGTGACTTTATATTGGAACATATTCTAATAGAACATGTTAATTAAAAATAATATTAATATTATAGTTTATTATGACACGATGCAAGTTTTTATTTATTTATTATTATTATTATTATTTTGGTAAAGACATTACACAAGTTTAGTGAAGCAACTTTTTCTAAATTTTGAACTCAAAAAATAAATAAATAAACCCCTTTCTTAATTGTTCCAATTTATGATTTTTTTTTTTCATATTTGTCTTAGCCGGTGTTCTGCCCAAGTGTTTAGGAGGATAGATTTTTGATCTTGTAATGACTATTCATGATCATGAGTAATATGGGAAAATAAAAGAACCAAATTATTACAAATTAAGTTCAAATATTTCCCCCTTTTTTTTTTTCAAAAATTTTAAGCGGTTAGGGAGTAGATTTAATATTATATACATCAACCTATGTTAACAACAAAAAGGAGAAAAATTGAAAATTTTAATGAGGAGGATTCCACTTAGAACTGGCTGAACATAAGACATGGAGATGTGTTCATAATAGTTTTTACCACATGCTAAGCTTACAATTACAATGAGTAAATTCATATATGCACCAACTCAAAATTTTAAAAGCTTTTTGACTTTATTAACCTTACATATGAACCTGATAAATATTTGATGTGAGGCCAAATAAGGAAAGTCGTTAATATATTTATTTTACTCAAATAATAAAGTTAATTAAGGCAAACCTGCCAATATGTGTACATATCAGCCAGTCTCTTATCATGATGTTTTTATGGATTTTTCATCAGAACTTTATGTATTTGAACCTTATTTATTAGTTTTTGAATCTTCATTGGCTGAGATTTAAAAATGGATTTGAATTTTATATAAATTAAGTAAAACATTGAAACTCTAGAAGAAAAAGTAAACTTTGTTAAGATTCATATAAATTCTAAATATATTTTTAAATTTCAACTTTTAAAAAGATTAAATGGTTTATAAATGAGATGCTGATAAAAAATTAATCAAAATATTCTAATAAAAGATTAACTAATATATGTATATATATATATACAAAAGATTAACTAATATATGTATATATATATACAAGTTTTACCATGCAAATATCTGCATAGAATATTACTATATATATATATATATTTTCCTACTAACCTGATATTGTCGATTTATATAAAATAAAGGTTTTTGCAGGAAAGCCAAGTGGACATATTAATCTCCTATCCTTAATATCAATATATATATATAGATATACAAAAATGGAGGGATCCAATTAAATGTTTTAGCAATGGAAGAGAACATTAAATGTAACGAGAATTTATGTCTTGAAGGAAAAGAATGCTTTTACCTCTCTTTTCGATGTCACGTGAGGAGAAAAATCTACGTATGATTTTGCTTGACAGTAAATAATCGATAATCCCATCACTTCGCAGCATAATCCAAACACTCGGCGATACTGAAAACCTCTCTTCCAAAGTTAAAGACACATGGCCTACAAGGGATTGGAAAAGGACAGAATCTTTAGCCTAAATGATATCCAAACATTATTATTATTATTATTATTATTATTATTATTATTATTATTATGATTATTATTATTATTGTTGCTATTAATTTCACTCTAAGAGATTACCATATATTCCAAAATAAGAAGGAATGAAAATTTTATTCGGATGGTAAGTTCATTCTTGGTTTTATCACTGGATGCAACTTATAAATACATAGTTCAATAGTTCAGTGGTTTTACTTTTACCAATAAACTCAGAAATTGATGGCATTCACATATGATCCTTTTCAGCAAAATTTGCTTTTTAAATGAAATTGTAAATTTTGACTTTTCACCTTAGAATTTAAAAATGTGAACGGAAATAAATTTCGAAACAATTTGGTAAAAATGAGAATGGTAAAATTTATAAAGAACTTAATTTTTGGTAAATATTATTTTACAAATAAATTTGTAAAAGAAAACAGTTTTATTTAGACTTTTTCGACTTTGTCCGAACTATAATTAAACATTATACTTTTGAAAAATTATCTTCATATTCATTTATCAGTTTTTACCAATTAATTTTAACAATTAAAGATCATAATTGTATTTTCATAATACTATTATTTAATTATAAAATATAAAGTTTTAGCATTCTTTTGGTCTTTAACTATTAAATTAATTGGTAAAAAGTAATAATTAGTCTACTTTGATAGATTTAGATTTAGAATACTAGAAGAAGGTTAATGTTTTAATAATAATTTTCTTAAAATATAGGATCTAAATATAATTATGGCAAATCTAAGGAATTTAAATGAAAATTTTCCTTTATAAAAAGCTTATTACAAATAAATGATGTCAATTCATATGTATGATTAAATATCCATGGTGGATACTACAAAGAAGAATAATATAAACTATTAATAATTTATTATAGGATGGCGAATAATATCTATTAGGCTAATTCTTGTAATTAGCAGAAAAAATTGTTAATAAAATTTGCAAAAAACTTGTGTGATTTATCATTTAACAAGAAAACAACACTTTGAAATTTCATTTAAAAAAAAAAAAATTAGGAGCTAAAGATGCAAAATGTAACCATTAAAATTTCTAATAAGTGCTACTGACTCAAATGGATGTGAACTATGAAGCATAAAAAGGTTATGCATATGCATAAATATATATATATATATATATATAGAAGAAAAGTAAATAAACTACTTTCCATTTTGTACATAATTATATGTACCGCAAATGCAGAAAACTATCAAAATTTTTCAACAATAAAACTAAAATATATTTTCTAATTAAAAAAAGTAAATATGGGAAAGTATGAAGGAATGAAAGAGAAGAAATTAATGTCGTAGGGGATCAATTAGTTAGGGATGATATACTAACGTCTTTTGGAGCGAATGGTGTATACGTGCGAGACGTTCATGCCATTCCTTCCTTGGCGAGAGCACTTTGGAGCATTGTTTTGGATATGCAGGGCCACTTGGTCAAAGCGTCTATCCACCGCCATGAAAAGAGGAGAGTCTCCTTCGCCATTTACTATGGATGCCAAATCAGGGTCTTCTTTAATTAGTAACTTGACAACCTCCAAGTGATTATAGCGAATAGCTTCATGGAGCGCTATATCTTTCTTATTATTCTTCAATGTCAATAGACTCTTGCTTTGCTCAACATCTGTCTTTTTTGCCATTTCCACTAGAATTCTTACAGTGTCCAGATGCCCTAGTTTTGCTGCAATGTGAAGTGGAGTGTTTCCTTCATTGTTTTGCTCATAAAGAAAACGCAGAAGATAATCATCTTCTTCAAGTCGCCTTAGCTTCCCAGATTTAGCGGCTATATGAAGAATAGTGTTGTTTTGGCCGCGGGATCTGATGTTGTCCACATCACCAAACAGATTGTGGTCGCTTAATCCATCAATTGCAGCATAATACAATTCACCATCCATCGTAAGCTATCTTGCTAGATATTTTTTATCCAATCTCCACTCTCTTTCTCTATATCTTATCTTTATCTTATCTCGCATCTAACTATGCATATATAAAGGAGAATTGGAACTTTGAGTGTTGAGTGGTGAATGTCCGTTTACCCCTTTTCTTTGGATTAATTATTGACTAGTACCTAAAGTTTTAGAATTATGCAAATGGAATTTTAAAATTTGAAATTCTTTGAGTTGAACTCTGAAGTTTCAAATTTATTGCAAATTAGTTCAATTGAATAACAGTCTTAATTTTGTCAGTCATCAGCTTGATGTTATGCTAATGTTAAACTTTCGTTTTCAACCAAAAAAAAAAAAAAAAATGAAAAAAATAAATTTTCTTATTTTTTCATTTTATGTTTATGTTTTTTTACTAAAAAAAATGTATCCAATCCTATTTTATTTAAACTAAAACTCCAAATAAATTAAATATTTTTGAAACTAAAATTAGATCAAAAATAAAAGTTTTAAATAAAATTAAAATTTTGGTCTAATAAAAATATTTTTATTAGACCACAATTAAATAAAATAATTTTAGTACACCAAAATTAATAATATTGTTTTATGCGCAAACCATAAAAAAAATTATTCTAAAATAAAAAATAAAAAAATAGACAAAAAATTTAAAAAAAATTAATTTTTATGATTTTTTATTTTAGTTTAAGGATAAAAGGACGTTAGATCTACTTACACTCACTTGCAGTTCTATAAGGAACAAACAATAGCAGAAAAATTAAAAGTAAAATGAGCCATTTTTGCTTAAAAAGATAAGAATCTAAAAATAATAAAAATAAATTATTAAACTAAATAAAAATAAAATAAATAAATATAATCAATAGTAATAAATTGATTTTTATTTTTTATATTATACAAAAATAAAAAAAAAACATCAAAAATTATTTTTATTTTTATTTTTTGTCTCATTTTTATTTTTTATAGTTTGGTCGTAAAAAATTATTATAACGTTTTGGTCTAAAATTATTTAATTTAATTTTTAGTCTAGTGAAAATATTTTTAATAGAGCAAACTTACAATTTTAGGATTATTTGTATTTTTGGTCTAATTTTTTATGGTTTAGGAGTAAAAAAATATTATTAATTTTTGGTCTAATAATATTATTTTCTTTTAATTTATAGTCTAATAAAAAAAATTATTAGACCAAAAAGTCCAATTTTAATTTTTTTTTTTGTGTAATTTTAGGTCATGAGCATTTAATTTCATTGGAATTTTAATTTAAAGAAAATAGAAATGGATAGAATTTTTCAAATAAATAACCACAGATATAAAATGAAAATATAAGAAATTTTATTTTTTTCAAAAATTTTTTAATTTTTTTTTACAGAAAAATAAATTATGATGTCAGCTACTGACATCATCTAATGGTAAAACTAATACCGTTAATTAATTAAACTAATTTGTGATAAATTTGAAACTATACGTTCAATTTAAGCAATTCAAAATTTCAAGGTTCTATTTGCATAATTCTGAAACTTCAAGTACTAAGTAGCAACTAACCATTTTTCTTTTCTCCTTCTCATGTTCTCACTAACTTGATTGTTACAGATCTTGCCCTGAACTTACACTCCATTCCCTCAAAGCAAACCACTTCCTTCTTTTCATTTCCTCTTTGTATGACCTCATCATTTCTCTGCTTGCCTTTTACCTTTTTAAGAAATAGAAAGAATCAAAGGAAAAGAATAATGGCTTTCATTCATTTTCACTAAACTAAAAGCATAGAGAATGAGTTCAAATTTCCAAATAGTTTAAAGCTTTAGGATAAAAGTATGGTTATTCTTTAATCTTAGGAGGTGTTGCAGATAAAACATAGCAAAAAGAGAAGTGCATGGTTGCCAAGCTTAGTGCATTTGGCCCCGCCTTTCTCTTTTCTTTAAGAAAGAAATTCACACCCTGTTCTTAATAGGTGGCTATACGCAATGAAAAAATAATATAAAATAAAAAAATAAGAAATTTATTATTTTTTCAAATTTGTTTGCTAAAAAATAAATTATGACGCCAGCATGCTAGCATCATCTAACAATAAAATTAACATCGTTAATTAATTAGATTGATCTACAACAAATTTGAAACTACAGGATTCAATTTAAACAATTTCGAATTTCAAAGTTCAATCCACATAATTTTGAAACTTCAAGAACTAGTTAGCAATTAAGCATTTTTCTTTTTCTTTTTTTCTCACGTTCTCAGTAACGTTATTATTACATATCTTTATCTGAACTTACACTCCATTCCCTGAAATCAAACCACTTCTTTCTTTTCATTTTCTCTTTATATGAACTTATTCTTTTTCTACTTGCCTTTTACCTTTTGAGAAATAGAATGAATCAAAGGAAAGGAATAATGGTTTTCATTCATTTTCACTGAACGAAAGCAGAGAGAATTGAGTGCAGGTTTCCAAGTAGTTTGAAGCTTTATGATAAGAGTAGGGTTATTCTTTAATCTTGGGGGGTGTTGCAGATAAAAGGAAAGTGCATGGTTGCCAAGGTTAGTGCATTTGGCCCCACCCTTCTCTTTTCTTTAACAAAGGAATTCACACCCTGTTCTTAATAGGTGGTTGTGATGCAATGAAACATTAATATAAAATTAAAAAAGTAAGATTTTTTTTTTAAAAAATTTTTTGCTGAAAAATAAATTATAGCATCAATATACTGACTTCATCTAAGGATAAAATTAACATTGTTAGTTAATTAGACTGATTTGCAACAAATTTGAAATTGTAGGACTTTATTTAATCAATTCCAAATTTCAGGATTCGATTTGTATAATTCTAAAATTTCAAGTACTAATCAGCAATTAAGCATTTTTCTTTTTTCTTTCTCACGTTCTCACTAACATTATTGTTATAGATCTTTCTCTAAACTTACACTCCATTCCCTGAAACCAAACCACTTTCCTTTCATTTTCTCTTTGTATGAACTTATTCTTTCTCTACCTGCCTTTTACCTTTTCAAGGAATAGAAAGAATCAAAGGAGAAGAATAAGGGTTTTCATTCAGTTTCACTAAACTAAAAGCAAAGAGAATGAGCTTAGATTTCTAAATAGTTTGAAGATTTGGGATAAAAGTATGGTTATTCTTTAATCATGGGGGGTGTTGCAGATAAAACATGGTGAAAAAGGAAGCGTGTGGTTGCTAAGGTTGGTGCATTTGGCTCCATTCTTCTCTTTTCTTTAAGAAAGGAATTCACATCTGCTCTTAATAGGTGGCTATAACGCAATGAAAAAATAAGAAATTTATTTTTTTCAATTTTTTAAAGTTTTTTTGCTGAAAATTAAATTATACCGACTCATCTAGTAGTAAAATAAACACCGTTAGTTAATTAGACTAATTTGTAACAAATTTGAAACTACAATATTCAATGTAAGCAATTCCAAAGTTCAAACTTCGATTCATATAATTTTAAAACTTCAAGTACTAATTAGCAATTAACCATTTTTTTTTCTCACATTCTCACTAATGTTATTGTTACAGATCTTTCTCTGAACTTACACTTAATTCTTTGAAACCAAACCACTTCTTTCCTTTCATTTTCTCTTTGTAGAAACTTATTCTTTCTCTGCTTGCCTTTTACATTTTCAAGAAATAGAAAGAATCAAAGGAAAAGAATAAAGGTTTTCATTCATTTTCACTTAACTAAAAGCATAGAGAATGAGTTCAGATTCCAAGCAATTTGAAGCTTTAGGATAAAAGTAGGTTTATTCTTAATCTTGGTACAACAGCCCAGTCCATCCGCATGAGATATTGTCTGTTTTGGGCCTCGTCCGCATGATTTTAAAATGCCTCTCAAGGGAAAGGTACCCACACCCCCTATAAGGCATGCTTTGTTCCCCTTTTCAACCAATGTGGGATCTCACAATCCACCCCCCTGGGCGCCCAGCGTCCTCGCTGGCACACCGATCTGGGTACTGACTTTGATACCAATTGTAACAGCCCAATCCACCCGCATGAGATATTATTCGTTTTGGGCCCCGCCCGCACGGTTTTAAAAGACCTCTCAAGGGAAATGTATCCACACCCCTTTATAAGGCATGTTTCGTTCTCCTTTCCAATCGATGTGGAATCTCACACTTGGGGTTATTGCAAATTAAACACAGTAAAAAGAGAAGCGCATGGTTGCCAATGTTAATGCATTTGGCCCCACCATTCTCTTTTCTTTAAAAAAGGAATTCACATCCTATTCCTAAAAGGTGGCTATGACACGATGAAAAATTAATATAAAATGAAAAAATAAGAAATTTTTTTTTTCAGCTTTTTTGAATTTTTTTGTTAAAAAATAAATTATGATGTCAATATGCTAATGTGATCTAACAATGAAATTAACATCATTAGTTAATTAGACTGATTTGTAACAAATTTGAAACTGCAAGGTTTAATTTAAGTAACTCCAAATTTTAGGATTTGATTTACATAATTTTGAAACTTCAAGTACTAATGTGCAATTAACCAATTTTTTTTCTTTCTCACATTCTCACTAATGTTATTGTTACAGATCTTTCTCCAAACTTACACTCCATTGCCTGAAACCAAACCACTTCTTTCCTTTCATTTTTTCTTTCTACAACTTATTCTTTCTCTGCTTTCCTTTTACCTTTTCAAGAAATAGAAAGAATAAAAAAATAAGAGTTTTCATTCATTTTCACTGAAGTAAAAGCCAAGAGATTGAGCTTAGATTTCCAAGTAACTTGAAGCTTTAGGATAAAAGTAGGGTTATTCTTTAATCTTGGCGGTATTGCAAATAAAACATGGCGAAAAGGGAAGTGCATGGTTGCCAAGGTTAGTGCATTTGGCCCCACCCTTCTCTTTTCTTTAAAAAAGGAATTCACACCAGTGAGGCAATAAAAAAATAATATAAACTGAAAAAATAGGAAATTTATTCTCTTCAATTTTTAAAAAATTATTTTGCTAAAAAATCAATTATCATGCCGATATCATGTAATGGTAAAATTAATATCGTTAATTAATTAGATTGATTTGCAATATATTTGAAACTGTAAAGTTCAATTTAAACAGTTCCAAATTTGAAAGTTTGATTCTCATAATTCTGTAACTTCAAGTATTAATCAGCAATTAACCATGTTTTTTTTGTCTTTCTCACTTTCTCACAAACGTTATTTACCGTTCTTGCACAATGTTGTGAAAACCAGTCTAACATGTGCTTCACTTGTCTTTTATGATGTGTGCTTTTAAGCAAGGTATAAAGGCAGTACTCTCCCCTGAACAAGCATAAAGGTTTTTTTAATATTCCATCCATGGCTGCCGTTACGATAACTTCAATGTTGGTTACATTTTCAAAGTGTTTTTGTAGTAAAGGAAACACGTATAAAAAATTGATATCATTATACTAAAACTGTGACGAAAACATGAAGGAGCCAAAGGGCCTGTTGAAATTAAGATATTATTGTTACTAAAATTGATTGGGATTCTTTATATTATTTCTTTCTTTTTGTTATTTGGATAATTCGGAACATGTTAGAGGTTCATATCCAGTGCCACATGATCCTATTGATTATTTCATAGAGTTGTTGTCTGTGTAATCTTAGATTTGGAAAACAAATATGTACTCATTAGGACCATGTTCAAGATGTATGTTGTCTAAAGATTACACATTGCCATGCTCTGTTTTTTTTTTTGAAGGAAAAAAAAAAAAAAAGGAGAGAGCTAACTTTCAAAAAAAAAAGAAAGAGAGAGAGCTAACTTTCCCTAATAATAGGAATCTGCTTAGATATAAACAGAGCGCTTGTCTCCTTATGAAGATAATAATATTTGTGTAGGAATTTTAAAAATGATCAGGCCAACGCTGTCCGATATCTGAAGTTTGTATTGTCTTATTTGAACTCATTCCCTAATTCAATACCCTTAGAATGAACAATTTTTGAAGACAAACTCCATCTTTCAAGTTGCTAGGTAATTATATAGTTGATGAGATTTCTTTCCTTTCTCTAATATTTTTCTTCTGAGCATTGCTACCATAGTACCATCTTTTACGGTGCTAAATCAATTTATTGTCGCTAATTAGATTGCTACAAATCATTGGAATAATATGATACTATAGCAAAAAGTATTAAATTTAATTTAGTTTAATTTAATATAATGAAGATCCCAATTAATAAATCCTAGCTAAATTAGTTTAAAGAACGTGGTAAGCCGGCAGTATGAATGTTCGTTCATCCTCTAAAACATAGTCCATCAACATGTGCGCCCGTCCATGTAATTCTTCGGCAGGACTCAGACAGTAATAATCTTTTTTTTTTCTTTTTTTTAATAATTTAAGCTACAAAAATGCAGTAGCTAATAGACTGCCCCTTCAGGAGCTAAGCAACTATAGAAAAATTTTTTGTTTGTAGGATGAACAATTATTTGTGGGTATGAGTATAATTTTACCCAACAATATAAATAAGAAAATCTTGTACTCTATAAAAGTAAAGAGACAGAGCAATAGAATTAGATATCCAAAACAAGAAATAAGTTCTAGAAATGAATGTTGAGTTATTTAACGCTGCTCTTGAAGGAAAGGAATTATTTGAGGAACTGGGAAGTGCGGTTCAAATCAGCTGGTGACATGGCGCCAAAATAACAACATTCTTCATGTAGGGCAAAAATCTGGGAATCTTCAGACTGCAGCGTGTGATGATCATCTAGGGCTTTGCTTTCTTAAAAATCAAAACCAGAAAGGAACACTGCAATTCATGTTAAAGCAAGATCAGGGCATGTGGAAGTGGCGAGAAATATTCTAGTGGTTAAAGCAAGAAGGATGGATAATGTACAGCAAAACATGAAGCTATATAGCGAGCATGAATAACATTGAGAAAGATACAGCGCTCCATGAAGCTGTTTGTCATAATCGATTCGAGGTTGTCAAGTTACTTATTGACGAAGATCCAAATTTGGCGTCTCTTCTCAACAGATCCGATGAACCTCCTCTTTTCATGGCTGTTGATAGAGGCTTTTATGATGTCACTAAGCTTATATTAAAGACAACTGTTGCTGCTGCTGCTCCTACTACTTCAAACTGCTCTTATGAAGTGAGGAATGGCATGAATGTCATGCACGTTGCCACAATTCGAAGTATGTAGTATATATCAAGTTTCTTCTTTACTTCTTAATCAACAATAAAGAATAAATAAAAAATAAAAATAAAAACTAAATTTTGCAACAAATTAACAAATATTGCAACAATTTAAAAAATATATAATAATAATAAAAGATTAAAATTAATTTAGTAAATATGACATATATTTGAAACAACTTTTTTTTCTTTCCCCAGGAAAAAAAAAAGAAAAGAAAAACTAAAATTTTTTTTATAATTAATAAATTAACAGTAATAGAAAAATGAAGAAATCAGTACTTGTTTATATTTTATTATTTTGTAAATTAATTTGGAGTACTTGAATAGATTCTTTTGTAAAACTAGATGAGAGTTTTTTTTTATTGTACTTTTTAAATGATCAAATTCATTTATTTTCTTGTCATATTATTAAATATGAGTTGGATATATACAAAGAAATATTACATGTCTTATTCTGGCAATTCTCCTTCACAATATTTCTCTTTGCTTATGAAGATTTTGCATGAACTGATGACTTTGGATGGACTTCTGTTCACTATGCTGCAGGTATGGGTAATAGGGAACTTGTTTAACAATTTCTAAATGAGAATCGTTCCCTTGCTTACACAAAGAACAAAGAAGGTATGTCTGCCCTTCACTATTCAGCAAAGAAAGGACATGTTCAAGTAGTGAGGTCATTGATCAACAAACGTCGAGACATTTGAGATTTATCAGATGACAATCTTTGGACAGCTCTTCATGTTGCTGTGGAAAGTAGAAATGAAGATATGGTGAAATTTTTACAGCAATCGTTGGCGTTTCAAGATCTTATAAACGAGAAAGATCTTAGAGGAAATATTGCTCAGCATCTGACTGCTGCCTCTGCTCAAGATCAACGAGATCTCAACATTTTAGAAATCATGCTGACAAATGACTCAAATATTGACAGATGGGTTAGAAACAAGGACGGAATGGCATTTTCTGACATTATCCTAACAAATAAGCAGCTAGATTGGATTGAAATTGTAAGTTCTCTTACCACATACCAAACAGAACTATAAATATATGTTTATCTTACATCACGATTCACTTGCATTTTGGTTCTCGACTTGCTCGATTCTGATTTACTTTGTTGGTACAGTTAGTGGAGGGCAGCCAATACTAAGGATAATCATAATGCCCTTTTTAACAGAAGCTTTGCTTATCGTAATGGGGTATACTTTTACTCAAGGCCTAAAAGTTGTCCTCCCTCCAACTCCTCGTATTCATAATTTCTAGTTGTTTTCTATCATCATTAACACATTCATGAGTTTGTGTTTTATCTGTTCAATCATCTCCATATTCAAAAGATAAATTCCAGCTTGAATCGTATGGCAGTTAGATTGGCACATGTTCCATAGCAAAACTATATATGTGTTTTTCGATAAGAGCCCTACGTGGCTTCTCCCTTTTATTCCAAGTAGCGTTGTAGCTTTCCCAACATGATCTTTTTAAATATTTTCCAAAAACAAAATCAGTGCTAGGAGTCATTTTGGGATATTATTGTTGTAACACCCCATCCCGAAGTACACTGAAAATTCTCAAATTTGACCAAGGTTGACCGGGTTTGACCGTCGTTGACCAAGAAGGGGTCAAATGTTAACTTTTTGCTCCTAATGAAATTTCACATTGACAGAGATACCGTTAAAAAGTACACGTTGGCACGAGTTCATAGACTAGTAGCATGTCGAAAACGGAGTTAGGGTTTGAAAGTTATGAGCAAAACAAGTTGAGGTCCAAACTGTCCGAGGGTGCCGGAGTTGACTTTTTGGTCACGCGAAGTTGAGCTTTGACTCATGCATGGTTGTGAAGTACTCGTCGATACGAGTTCATAGACTAGCGGTACGTCCGATTTGGACAAGTGGTTTGAAAGTTATGGGCCTGTAGAGTTTTTCAAATACAGTATTATTTTAATATTATTTTTAAATATGTGAACAGTGTATCACGTGTGACTTAATAAAGGGTGCCATGTGTCATAACGGTGAGATGCCACATGTCAACCATGATTAAATACCATATTATTTTATTATTATTCTATACAATAATATTTTTTTAATATTATTTAATTATTTTCTTTTATTTTCTTTTTCTTTCTTTTTCTTTTCTTTTCTTTTCTTTTCTTTTCTTTTCTTTTCTTTTTTTTTCCTTCCCCCATGTGGGAAAAAGGGCCCACAGGCCCCTCCCTCTTTCTTTCTTCTTCTTCTTCCTTCTTCTCATTCTTTCTTCATTTTCTCCTTCCCGTCAATATCTCTCTCCCTGCTGCATCTTTTTCGGCCACTGGATGGTCACACCGCTGGCCAGGGAAGGAGCCCATTCCCTGGTGATGCCAACCTCCAATTTTCCAGCCCAAACGACCCTGGACATGCCCAGATCGGGCCGGTGAACTCGGTGGCTGTGGGTTTGAGTTTTCTAGCAATTCTCGCCGTTGCCGGCCAGCACAGTCCGATCGTCCACCCATTTCCCCCTATTTTGGGTCTTCTGAGTTCAAATATGGTCTCCAATTATTTTAATTCGAAGTGGTTCGTGAGTTATGAGGATGTGAAGTTCAGCCGGTACTTCCCGGGAAAATTCCAACGACCACCGGTAGAATTGGGGTCAATGGAGGCCGGTAATGTGATCCTCGTTCCATAAGCTTCGTTTCGGTATATTACTCACAAATTTCGGTTAACGTTTGTGTTAAACCCTCCGGGTACCGGGTATTATTTACCCTAATAAAATATTAATTTATTTGAGTTATGTAATATTGTTGTTTTAAGAGCACATGTGAGCCGTAGAATTGATCCTATGGAGGATCTTGGTTGGATTGCGTGCTCGAGGTTAGTGACCCACCTTTAAATCTATTTTGGGGACTATTAAAAATATATATTTTGTGTCATGTGAAATTATGGAAAATAAATATGTTGATATTGAGAGGAATTGATATTTAAAATTTATAATGTCAAATTATGATTAATTAATATATGTAATGTCACCGAACTATATTTTGGGATTGTAAAAATATATATATATATATATATATATATATATATGGTGCTAATTGAATTTATGAAAAATGTGCTATATATGTTTAATATTGAAGGGATTGTTATTTGAGCTTATTATGATGATTTATGTTGACTTAGTGCATGTATTGCATGTATTGCATCAAAAATTATATTTTGGGTTTTTAAATAAATTATGTCTTAAATTCTTATTAAATTTATTTTTGAATTTATGATGCCAAAAGTTTATTGATTTAAGCATATATTGCATGGAATTCATATATTTGGTTTTAAAGAAGTTATGGATTTAAATTATGATCGATTATTGTTAAATTTATATTATAGAATTAATTGCGTATAATAAATGTACTTATGTATCAGGACCCGTCTAAAATTCCTCCCCGGAATCCTAGACAAGCCCCGATCCCAGGAAAACACCACCGAACCTTCCAACGGAAAATCTGGCAGCACCTCCCCTAAGAGTAGAACTAACTAAAATTTACCTGCACAGAAAACACACTCCAATAATATCTCCTTATTCCTCCCACCTTACTACAATTTGTATCCTTAAAATTTCAGCACTTCAAAATAAATTCAGAGAAATAAATGCATAATTTAATAAATACCAGTCCAATCAGTATACAGAGCAATTTGATAAATTCAGTAAATATGAATTTAATACAATAATAGAATAAGAAATGATACAAAATGGAGAGGAAAGGAGTGAAATGGTTCTTGGGTTTTAGCAACAAATTGAGACGTTGAGCTCGTCCCCGGACGATCAACATCGACTAGCCCGAACCTAAGGGAACGGAATTTAAAAACGTAAGATGCTAATCATCTCAGTGAGTGACCCTATCTACTGTACAATTATAATAGCAATGACAATTATAGTACATTTGATTAATAAAGAATAAATAAGTAAATAAATAATAATTAATTTGAAATAATATTTTCTCTCAAAACCCTTACGATTCAGTCGGTTGAAAAAGTTTCCCTTTTAAAATACTTTCGCAAAATCTAATATTTTATGCCCCACAAATCAAGTAATAATTAATTTAATAAATAATTAAACAATCCAAATACCAATAAAATGTAATGAAATATAATAAAATAAATTTGGAATACTTGCATGAAAGAAATATAACATAAAAGAAGAATTCAATATATAATTCATATAATTTGATTAAATAAATTAAGATAAACAGTATCAAAAATATAATTTAAAAATAGATGACAAAACAAATTAAATGCATTTAATTTAAATACGATTTTAAACCTTTAGGGTTTGAAATTTCTATCTGAAAATTTATACTTGATGCACCACACCATATACCAGTGATGCCCTCCGATACCCAGCGTCCCAAGCACTGTCTGGCGGGAGGTTAAAGAGAGAAACTTGCATACGGTCGCTTCGGCGTACCGATAGCACCGCTGCTAAAACTGTCATCCCGGCCATGGAGGGGGGCGGCTTATATGCACTATATAAAACTTGCCTGCCCTCGGTCCAATGGCAACTCACAGGAAACATTATAACTTGCGTGCTCATCCACATATACAGTACGGCACACCAGTACTGTATGAGTGCGTCTAAAATAAATAACTAAATTTTATTATAAAAATGTACTTAATTTCTCCAAAATTCACTATGGAAATTATACCATTTCAAATTCAACCTCCCACAATTTTCCTTAATAATTCCAGCATAAATCCACCGATAAGAATATACAAATAATTTTCTTCCCAAATCATAAAATCAATCAAATAATATTCCAAGGCATAATTATACAATTTGAAACCACCAAACTTAAACCAATATTTCCTTGAAATATTTAAAATCAAATCATGCCCAAAAATAATATTAAAACCATAGGAATTTCATATATAATTGAATTCCACAAATCCTCAACACCATAAAATA
This sequence comes from Ziziphus jujuba, assembly GCF_031755915.1. Classification (NCBI taxonomy): domain Eukaryota; kingdom Viridiplantae; phylum Streptophyta; class Magnoliopsida; order Rosales; family Rhamnaceae; genus Ziziphus; species Ziziphus jujuba. Next base: position 2,462,751 of record NC_083386.1, read on the forward strand.
ATTTCCACAATGCATAAATTAAAATAAATCAAACCACAATTTCTTTAAATTCCCAAATATATTATTTTGGCTCCAAAACATATATTAAAAACATTATAAATTGGCAATACAACTATAGATAGAAATTCTCATAATATTGAACACATAAACATATTTTTGAAATATTCCATTATGAAATATCCCAACAATGAAATTTGATAATAATTACCAAAATCTCAAATTCCTTAAAACCAAAATATTTTATAATGTACAAATATTTAATTCCATTAAATTTTGGCATCAAAACTCCAAATATAAATTTACTAAATATTCAACACGTCAAACATATTTTTCAAATAACCAATTAACACAAAATAATTTTGAAGGTGGATCACTCACCTCGAGCACGCAATTAATTCAAGATCCTCTATGGGATCAATTCCATGACGCACACGTGTTCCTAGAACAACAATATTACACATCTCAAATAAATTAATAATTTATTCGGATAAATAATACCCGGTACCCGGGGGGTTTAACACAAACGTTAACCAAAATTGACGAATAATATACCGAATCAAAGCTTGTGGAACAAGGATTGCGGATTAAGGCTTACCTCCCGGAGATCGGACCCGTGGTGGCCGGAATCTCACCGGAAAGCTTTCGGGATTCAACTCCTCGATTCTCTCAATCCGTTGAGAGTTGAGGAAAGGGGACACTGGATTTGGGTTCAGAGGGTCAGAATTAGTGGGAAAGGAGGGGCGGTGCAGCCGGAAACTCTCCGGAAAGTCAATTTCTCGGCGAGCCACCGTGGTCACGGGAATCCGCCACCGTCGGCGGCGCGTCCGGTGGCCACTAGCCGTGATTTTTGGTGGGAAGGTAGATCTGGTAATGGGTAACTCAATGGGACCAGCGGTGAGGCAAACGGTAGCCGGAATAGGGAGAAATCTGGGTTTGAAGAATCGGCGCCGCCCCCAAAAAAGCCTCGATCCGAGAGCATCAACTGGCCGTGATTTTTGGCTGGCCAGCCGGTTTTCAGGTGGGCTTCAAGGTGGGGTGGCACATGTACTGTTCCGGTGGCCGGTTGGTTTCTCTCTCTAGCTCTCTCTCTCTCTCTCTCTCTCTCTCTCTCTCCCCCCTCCCTTCTTTCTCTCTCCTTTCCCTCGCCGGCTCAAGCGTTTTGCCAAAATAAAAGCCACCCGTGGGTGATACTGTTCACTCACGGGATTGGCTGAAATTGCGACACGTGGCACACTGTTCACTCAAGCAAAATATGTTAAAATAATACTGTATTTGAAAACATTTGTATGTCCATAACTTTCAAACCACATGTCCAAATCGGACGTGCCGCTAGCCTACGGACACCTATCGATGAGTACTTCACAACCATGCATGAGTCAAAACTCAACTTTGCATGAATAAGAAGTCAACTCGGGCACCCCTTGGACAGTTTGGATCTCGACTTGTTTTGCTCATAACTTTCAAACCATAGCTCCGTTTTCGACGTGCTACTAGTCTATGAACTCGTGACAACGTGTACTTTGTAACGGTACCTCGGTCAACGTGAAATTTCATCAGGAGCAAAAAGTCAACATTTGATCTCTTCTTGATCAACGACAGCCAAACCCGGTCAACCTTGGTCAAATTTGAGAAATTTCCGGTGTATTTCGGAACGGGCTGTTACAATCTTCCCCCCTACAAAAATTTCATCCTCGAAATTTTATACGTCTCCCAAGTGTATAGGAATAGTAGTCGCGAATTTACACCTCGACTCCCATGTTACTTCCTTGGCTAGGTAAAATCCGCCATAAGACTTTAACTTGAGAAATAATCTCATTGTCCAATATGTATCCTTCGTGACCTAAGATCTGTATTAGATGTTCCACACATGAATGTAACACCCCTTCCCAAAGTACAACGGAAATTTTCTAACTTTGACCGAGGTTGACCGTTGACTTTGACTTTGACCGTTGACCCAAGGGGTCAAAAGTTGACTTTTTGACTCGGATAAAATTCTAGGTTGATTGAGATACCGTTACGAAGTACACATTGGCACGAGTTCGTAGACTAGTAGCACGTCGAAAACGGAGCTACGGTTTGAAAGTTATGAGCAAAACAAGTTGAGGTCCAAACTGTCCAAAGGATGCCGGAGTTGACTTTTTATTCATGCAAAGTTTAGCTTTGACTCATGCATGGTTGTGAAGTACTCGCCGATATGAGTCCGTAGACTAGTGGCACATCCGATTTGGACATGTGGTTTGAAAGTTATGGACCTGTAGAGTTTTTCAAATACTGTATTATTTTAATATTATTTTTTTAACGTGTAACAATGTGCCACGTGTGACTTAATAAATGTGACCATGTGTCACCATGGTGAGATGCCACATGTCAACCATGTTTAATATCATATTATTTTATTATTATTTTATATAATAATATTATTTTTAACATTATTTAATTATTTTTAATTTATTTTCTTTCTCTTTCTTTTTCTTTTCTTTTTTCTTTTTTTTCTTTTCCCCCATGTGGAAAAAATGCCCACCCACCTGAAGCTCTCTTCTTCTTCTTCCTCCTTCTTCTTCCTTTCCTTTCCTTCTTCCTCTCGGACCGTCGCCGTTTCTTCGTTTCCGGCCACCACCTTGCTACACGCGCCGGCCAGAGATGAGCGGGGGACGGAGGCGAGCTAGGCTGCAAAATTTCACGGTAACCGGCCGCCGAACGCGCCCAGATCAGGCCGGAGAAGCCGTCGGTCGGAAATTTTCTCTCTCATCTTTTCTTGTGTTTTCCGGCCAACCCAGCTCGACCCATACCTCTATCCTATCATTTTTGACCCCTCTGAGTCCATTTCCGGGGTTAGATTGCCCAAAATCCCCACCGTTTGAGAGATCTCTCAAGATGAAACTCGGCCGAAGCTTTCCGGCCACCGCCGGTTGAATTGAGCTCAATGGAGGTCGGTAATGTGATCCTCATCTCACAAGCTTTCCATAGACATATAATTTGTCAATTTTGGTTAACGTTTATGATTAATCCCCCGGGTACCGGGTATTATACCCGAATAAAATATTAATGTATTTGACTGTGTGTGAATTGTGTTCTAGGAACACGTGTGCGTCGTGGAATTGATTCCATGGAGGATCTTAGGTTAATTGCGTGCTCCAGGTGAGTGACCCACCTTTAAAAAAATATTTTGGGATAATTAATTATATTTATGTGGTGTTAAATTGATATCTGGAATTTGTGCTCATGTGGTGGAATTTAAATATAATCGGGAACAAAATATTATTTTATATATATATATTTTTCCATTGATGCTAAACGGAATTTTGGGTTACTAAAAATTTCCCGATTATTATTTTATTGTGATTTAATTGTATTTATTATACATGAGCAAGTATTTTCATTAATTAATTGTGTTTGGATTTTTATATTGTTTTTGGGCATAATTGGTTTAAATATTGTACGAAAAATATATGTTTAAATTGGTGGTTTAAATTTTATAATTATGCTCGTAGAATATTATTTGTTGAACCTCGTGTTACGAGAAAAATTATTTTTATATTGTTATCGATGGTTTTGTACCGAGTATGTTAAAGGAAAATATGTGAGATGGTGAAATAGAAAACTGGTATATTTCCCATAATAATTTTTGAAAAATCGGTACGGTAATAATTAATTTAATAATTATTTTAGACGCACTCATACAGTATTGGTGTTCCGGTGTATATGTGGTTAGCGCGCAAGTTATTATGTCTCCCGTGAGTTGCCATTGGACCGAGGGCAGGCAAGTCTTATATATTGCGCATCAGCCACCCCCCTCCTTGGCCGGGATGACGGTTTCAGCAGCGGTACTGTCGGGACGCCGAAGTGTCGTATACAAGTTTCTCTTTTTAACCTCCCGCCAGTTGATGCTCGGGACGCTGGGTATGGGAGGGCATCACTGGTATATGGTGTGGTGCGTCAAGTATAAATTTTTGGATGAAAATTTCAAATCCCAAAGTGTTCAAAAAAAAATTATTTATTATATCTTATTAATTTGGGGTATTTATCTAGTGTTTATTAAATTAATTGATCCCTTGGTTTTCGGAAAATACGAATATCGGGTTTTGTGAAAATGTTTTAAAATGGGAACATTTCCAACAGAGTGAATAGTAAGGGTTTTGAGAGAAAGTATTACTTCAATTGTTATTATTATTTATTTATTTAATTGTTGATATTAATTAAGTTTCTTTATTTGTTATATTATTAATATTAAAGGTGTTCAGTAGATAGGGTCACTCACTGAGATGATTGGCATCTCATATTTTTAAATTCCGTTCCCTTAGGTCCAGGTTGGGAGACGTTATCGTTCGGGGCGAGCCCAACGTCTCAGTTCATTGCCGAAAGTCCAAGAAGTATTTCTTCCCTTTTTTCCTCTTCATCGTGTATTGCTTCCTTATCTGTCATCGAATTAATTCCATATTCATTTGTATAATGCTCTGTATAATGTATCGGACATTTATGTATTCATAATGTACTGAGTTACTGTTATTTATTTTGAAGTGCTGAAATTTGTGGCATCAATTTGTAGTATTGTGGGAGGAATAAGGGGATGATTTTAGAAGTGTGTTTTCAGTACAGGAAATTTTTGGTTAGTCCTACCCTTAGGGGAGGTGCTACCGGATTTTCCGTTGGAAGGTTCGGTGGTATTTCCCTAGGATCAGGGCTTGTCTAGAGTTCCAGTGAAGAATTTTGGACGGGTCCTGACATGAAGGTCTTTGATGTTCTTTCGTAGCAACAATACGTGAATTACACTGCATACCCATGTCTGTTTTCTCGAAAATACTAAGTTGCATACCACCAAACCAATTCTTCCAATAACCCCGTAGAAACTAAGATAACGAGAACTTAGCTCTCTCTATCAACCAAAGCGTACGACTTTCTTCTACGGAGATAATTTCAAAAAAAAAAAAAAAAAAAAAAACTCAATCTCGGACATCGAATTCAAGATCTTTTCCATGCCCGTTGGCTTAACTCATTTGTCAATCTTGAGCGGCTTTTAAACTCTCTTGGACGACTTTCACCTTATTCATAGTCATTTGTAGGTGTTCGCATCCAATTCAGGTTGGTCATCGTATGGTGCTTCTCCTCACCTACTTCACTCCAATACTGTGGAGTTCGGCGTTGTCTCTTATATAGAGCTTCATACGAAGACATTTCGATGCTCGCTCTGTAGCTAATATTACAACGGACCTTATCAATGACAATTGCTTATTCCCACTTCATTCGATATTACATAATGCGCGGTCTCAGCATAACTTCCAAAGTATAAATTCTGCACTTCGCTTGTCCATTGGCCTATGGTGGAAGGCGATGCAATAGTTAACTCTCGCTCCAAGTGTATCTGTTAACCTTCGTCATAGTCTTGAGGTAAAGCTCGAATCTCAAATAGTCGTGATGGTGATTGAAACTCTGTGCAGACTCATAATACGCTTTACGAATAGCTTGGTCGACTTGTCTCAGAGAGAACCACTCTCGTACCAGTGAAAAGTGCGCTAACATTTCTACTTCCTACTTCCACTTGTCGGCAACTTACGTACCTTGATTCTAATTCGGCAACTTCCTTTATTGTGCCAATCCACCAATAATGCTTAGTAAGCATTCGATACATTTTCACACCTTTGGAATGTATCGCATACATCGAATCACGTGCTTCCTTTAGGATCTCTTTTTTGAACTCAAGGATATCTTACTTTGGATTCTCAATTGGCGATAGTTAAACCTTAAGTCGGTCTTGGAAAAACCATAATATAAAACAAATAATAAATATATTTTTCAAATATACTACCAACATAAAATATATACGATTTATCAACCCAACTTAAATTTCCAAACTTCTTTAAAAATCAAAATATAATTTATGAAATTTACTAATTAAATCAATGAAATAATAAATAATAAGAAAATTATTTTAATTAGTTTAGAATACCTTAACTTGCATAGGCAATTGTTAAAATTCCACATTGGAACAAAAATAAAAACATGAGTAAATGCATTTTAATAATCATTTTAAAATAAGTAAAATGAATCGATTAAATAATAAAAGAAATATTTAAAACATGCATTTAAAATAAGAGTAACAATATAATAAAATCTATTTTAAATCACCCAAACAATTTAAATAATAAAGTCATAGTAAAATGCATTTTAAAACATTAATTGAATAAATGATGAAAACACATTTTATGTAACCTCTCAATATCAAGGTAAATTATAAAAACATGTCAAAATACATTTTAATTCACAACTTTAAATAATTAATAAAATCAATGTAAATGAAATTCATGCTAAAACATCGATTTAAATAAATAATAAAAACATGAATAAAATACATTTAATTTCAAATATCACTTTAAAAAGCATTTAATTTTTGATAATCGATCAGAAAAATATCTTGACCTTAAGGTTGATCGACACACATTCATACTCGACAACAAGTATCGATTATGGGTGGTCACCTTGTTAAGTCGTTGGTGGCCGATACACACCCTTAGGTAACTATCCTTCTTCTCCATGAACAAAACGGATGTCATTCGCGATGATATGATTGATCTAACGAAACGTTTATTCACCAAATCTTGCAGCTGAGCCTTTAAGTCCTTTAACTTTGATGGAGTCGCACGGTATGGCGGTACTGAAATAGATCGATGTCCAAAGCAGATTTAATGGTGATTCGATATCCTTTTTATGGTCGTAATCTAGGTAACTTGTTGGGAAAACGCTTTCGAATTGCTTCCCACTATTAGCAGTTCCAACACTCACCATCTACTCGGGCATCAACCACATGGATCAAATACCCTTGACAACCATTCTCCGATAGCTCCTTGGAGACGAGGATAGAAATTAACCACGGTAAAGGACTCCTAACTCCTCCACGAAGCATCACTTCAGGTAAACTGAATCACTTTTAACTTTACTCCTTTGTGCTAGCGGTCCATAAACATAAGATTCACAACTACTCAATCCATATCCAGGACCACTTCGGGTCCCAAAAAGATTCACAGAATCGGATCTGCCCCCATTACTTAACCTTCGATAGAGGAAAGGCAATCCTCGACCATTGACTAGGCCATAGGAATTCTCCGTTAGGATAGGTGATTCTAATTGACACCCTCGAAGATTAGAGTCATTTCAACTCGGGCAACGGATTTGCTTCGAGACAAAGGGAAAGAACACTTTAAGATGATAAAACGAGAGATTAGACGCGGATGGAACGCACAACAATGCACAGTCCCTTAGGAATACTAGAACCTAGAGCTTTGATACCAACTATCAGGACCCGTCTAAAATTCCCCCCCGGAACCCTAGACAAACCCTGATCCCAGGGAAATACCACCGAACCTTCCAACGGAAAATCCAGCAGCACCTCCCCTAAGGGTAGGACTAACCAAAATTTTCCTAGACAGAAAACACACTCCAATAATATCTCCTTATTCCTCCCACCTTACTACAATTTGTATCCTCAAATTTTCAACAATTCAAAATAAATTCAGGGAAATAAATGCATAATTTAATAAATACCAGTCCAATAAGTATACAGAGCATTTTGATAAATTCAATAAATATGAATTTAATACAATAACAGAATAAGAAATGATACAAAATGGAGAGGAAAGGAGTGAAATGGTTCTTGGGCTTCAGTAACAAATCGAGACGTCGAGCTCGCCCCCGGACAATCAACACCGACTAGCCCGAACCTAAGGGAACGGAATTTAAAAACGTGATATGCTAATCATCTCAGTGAGTGACCCTATCTACTATACAATTATAATGGCAACGACAATTATAGTACATTTGATTAATTAAGAATAAATAAGTAAATAAGTAATAATTAATTGGAAATAATACTTTCTCTCAAAACCCTCAAGATTCACTCGGTTGAAAAAGTTCCCCTTTTAAAATATTTTCGCAAAATCCAATATTTTATGCCCCACAAATCAAGTAATAATTAATTTAATAAATAATTAAACAATCCAAGTACCAATAAAATGTAATGAAATATAATAAAATAAATTTGGAATACTTGCATGAAAGAAATATAACATAAAAGAAGAATTCAATATATAATTCATATAATTTGATTAAAAAATTAAGATAAACAGTATCAAAAATATAATTTAAATAATTATAAATAGATGATAAAACAAATTAAATGCACTTAATTTAAATACGATTTTAAAACCCTTAGGGTTTGAAATTTCTATCTGAAAATTTATACTTGACGCACCACACTATATACCAGTGATGCCCTCTGATACCCAGCGTCCCGAGCACCGTCCGGCAGGAGGTTAAAGAGAGAAACTTGCATACGACCGCTTCGGCATCCCGACAGCACCACTGCTTAAACCGTCATCCCGGCCATGGAGGGGGGCTGCTTATGTGCACTATATAAAACTTGCATGCTCTCGGTCCAATGGCAACTCACGGGAGACATTATAATTTGCGCGCTCATCCACATATACAGTACAGAACACCAGAACACCAGTACTGTATGAGTGCGTCTAAAATAAATAACTAAATTTTATTATAAAAAGGAATGTAATTTCTCCAAAATTCATCGTGGGAATTATACCATTTCAAATTCAACCTCCCACATTTTTCCTTAATAATTCCAGCATAAATCCACCGATAATAATATACAAATAATTTTCTTCCCAAATCATAAAATCAATCAAATAATATTCCAAGGCATAATTATACAATTTGAAACCACCAAACTTAAACCAATATTTCCTTGAAATATTTAAAATCAAATCATACCCAAAAATAATATTAAAACCACAAGAATTTCATATATAATTGAATTCCACAAATCCTCAACACCATAAAATAATTTCCACAATGCATAAATTAAAATAAATCAAACCACAATTTCTTTAAATTCCCAAATATATTATTTTGGCGCCAAAACATATATTAAAAACATTATAAATTGGCAATACAACTCTAGATAGAAATTCTCATAATATTGAACACATAAACATATTTTTGAAATATTCCATTATGAAATATCCCAACAATGAAATTTGATAATAATTACCAAAATCTCAAATTCCTTAAAACCAAAATATTTTATAATGTACAAATATTTAATTCCATTAAAGTTTAGCATCAAAACTCCAAATATAAATTTACTAAATATTCAACACATCAAACATATTTTTCAAATAACCAATTACCACAAAATATATACATTTTAACATCCCAAAATAATTTTGAAGGTGGGTCACTCACCTCGAGCACGCAATTAATCCAAGATCTTCCATGGGTTCAATTCTACGACGCGCACGTGCTCCTAGAACAACAATATTACACATCTCAAATAAATTAATAATTTATTCGGGTAAATAATACCCGGTACCCGGGGGGTTTAACACAAACATTAACCAAAATTGACGAATAATATACCAAATTGAAGCTTGTGGAATGAGGATCGCGGATTAAGGCTTACCTCCCGGAGATCGGACCCGTGGTGGCCGGAATCTCGCTGGAAAGCTTTCGGGATTCAACTCCTCGATTCTCTCAATCTGTTGAGATTTGAGGAAAGGGGACATCGGATTTGGGTTCAGAGGGTTGGAATTAGTGGGAAAGGAGGGGCGGTGCAGCCAGAAACTCGCCGGAAAGTCAATTTCCCAGCGAGCCGCCGTGGTCACCAGAATCCGCCACCACCGGCGGCGCGTCCAGTAGCCACTGGCCGTGATTTTTGGTGGGAAGGTAGATCTAGTGATGGGTAACTCAATGGGACCGGCAGTGAGTCAAACGGTGGCCGGAATAGGGAGAAATCTGGGTTTGAAGAATCAGCGCCGCTGTGGAAAAAGCCTCGATCCGGCCGAGTCGGCGGTCGGTTGGCCGTGATTTTTCGCTTGCCGGCCGGGTTTTAGGTGGGCTTCAAGGTGGGGTGGCGCGTGTACTATTCCAGTGGCCGAAAATGGGTGAATGGCAGTGGCTGGTTGGTTTCTCTCTCTAGCTCTCTCTCTCTTTCTCTCTCTCCTCCCTTCTTTCTCTCTCCTTTCCCCCGTCGGCTCACTCGTTTTGCCAAAATAAAAGCCACCCGTGGGTGACACTGTTCACTCACGGGATTGGCTGAAATTGCGACACGTGGCACACACTGTTCACTCAAGCCAAATATGTTAAAATAATACTGTATTCGGAAAACTTTGCATGTCCATAACTTTCAAACCACATGTCCAAATCGAACGTGCCGCTAGCCTACGGACTCGTATTGATGAGTACTTCACAGCCATGCATGAGTCAAAACTCAACTTTGCATGAATAAAAAGTCAACTCGGCATCCCTTGGACAGTTTGGACCTCAACTTGTTTTGCTCATAACTTTCAAACCGTAGCTCCGTTTTTTACGTGCTAATAGTCTATGAACTCGTGACAATGTGTACTTCGTAATGGTACCTCGGTCAACGTAAAATTCCATCAGGAGCAAAAAGTCAATATTTGACCCCTTCTTGGTCAACGACGGTCAAACCCAGTGAACCTTGGTCAAATTTGAGAAATTTCCAGTGTATTTTGGAACGAAGTGTTATATTATATGGATTGAAGCAAATATGAAATTTATGTAATTTTGATATAAATTGATTTTAAGATTTTGAGAAAAATAATTGTATTAAAGTATTGAGTTAAAAATCCACATTTATACGTTTGATTATTTATGGATTAGGTTTTCATGGTGTTGAAAATGGTTATATTTAAATGGATGGATTTGAAATTGATGGATTTTAAAGTGATGGATTTATGATGAGGATTAAAGAAAAATGTGGGATTGTGAATTTGAAAAATGATATGATTCCCATGGTGAGTTTTGGAAAAATTGTTATTTTTAAAATAATATGGTTATTTATTGTGGACGCACTCATACAGTACTGGTGTTCTGTACTGTGTATGTGGATGAGCGTGCAAGTTATAATGTCTCCCATGAGTTGCCATTGGACCAAGCGTAGGCAAGTTTGATATTGGCCATAAGCCGCCCCCTTCCATGGCCGGGATGAAGGTTTAAGCAGTGGCGCTATTGGGATGCCGAAGCGACCGTACTGGTGCTCGGGACACTGGATATCATAGGGCATCACTGGTATATGATGTGGTGCGTCAATTATTATTTTTTAGATATAAATTTCAAATCTTAAAGTCTTAAAGCAGTATTTAAATCAACTGTATTTAATTTGCTTTATCACCTATTTCCAATTAGTATTTTCCAAAATGTATTTATTCATATTTTATGTCATTTATTTTAAATTAATGTTTTTAAAATGCATCCTGCCATATTTTTATTATATAAAATGATTGAATATTTCAAAATGAATTTTATAATATTTTTACCACTTATTTTATATGATTGTTTGTAATTATTTAATTTACATTTTTGATACCGTTTATTTTAGTTTATTAAATCAAAAGTTATGAATTATGTATTGAATTTCATTTTTATGTTATATTTCTTTAATGCAAATATTTTAAATTATTTTATTGTATTTTATTCATATTTGGATTATTTAATTATTTATTAAATTAATTATTCCTTGATTTTTGAGGGCATAAAAGATTGGGTTTTGTGAAAATGTTTTAAAAAGGGGAACCTTTCCAACGGAGTGAATGGTGAGGGTTTTGAGAGAAAATATTATTTTCAATTAATTGTTATTTCTTTATTTATTTATTCTTAATTAATCAAGTGTACTATAATTATTATTACTATTATAATTATATATTAGATTGGGTTACTCACTGAGATGATTAGCATCTCATATTTTTAAATTCCGTTCCCCTAAGCTCAGGTTAGTCGATATTGATCGTACGGGGCGAGCTCGACGTCTTGGTTCGTTGCCGAATGTCCAAGAGGCTTTTCCTTTCCTTTCTATCTTGTATTATTTCTTTTTATCTTATATTGTATTAAATTTCATATTCATTTGTAGTGGATAACGCTCTGTATACTATTTGAACATTTATTTATTTAATTCTGTACTAGATCCCTGTCATTTATTTGAAGTCTTGGAAATTTGTGGTAATAAATTATAATAAGGTGGGAGGAATAAAGTGGTGTTTATTGGAGTGTGTTTTATGTGCAGGGAATTTTGTGGTAAATCCTACCCTTAGGGAAGATGCTGTCGGATTTTCCGTTGGAAGATTCGGTGGTGTTTCCCTGGGATCAGGGCTTATCTAGGATTCCGGTGAGAGATTTTGGACAGGTCCTGACAATTGTAGTTGCTTCCTTGCTCTTGTAATATATTTGTAGTGTAATTTTACACACTTTCTTTGCAATTTAAAAAACTTTTGCATATTTAATTACTCTTTACTATTTTATTTTAAAGGTTTCTTTAATACTTTTCATGGAAATTGTCACGGTAACCTGGACATTGGTAACATCTTCAATGTGTTTTTGTAATGAAGGTGTACATGTTCTAAATTTGATACTATTGCACTAAAACTGCGAAGAAAACACGAAGGAGCTAAAAGGGGTCTCTGACAACTAAATTTGATATTATTTGTTACTAAAATTAATTAGGTTTTCTTATGGATTTATTTATTTTCGTTATTTGGATGATATGGAACATTTTAGAGGTTTCTAGTGCAAATATTAAACATATATTGAAAGTATTGGACACGTATGTTATCAAAGAAATCTTATTACTTGTTTCCTATAGTTTGGGGTTTCTTAATTATTTTTGGATTTCTTTAAATTCTTTTGTAAATTTTGTTTGGGATCTATATGGTTCAATTCGATGCACGTGAATTATTTCTAATTTTTACAAAAGAAAAAAAAAATTCGTACTTTTTCATACACTTTTTTTTTTTCTTTCTTTTCATATCTAGTGCATTGACCACATAATCCTAAATTTTTGCTTGTAGAATTACATAGTCTATGCAATCTTAGAATCGGAAAACTTTTTAATGCTTTAGGACCGTGGTCAAGCTTGTTAATATAATGAAAAGATTGTAAATCGCCAAGCTTTTTCTAAAACAGAGCAACTTTGCCTATCAGGAATTTTGTTTAGAAATAAACAGAGCATTTTTATCCTAATCAAGATAATGTTATTTGTCTAGTAATTAAATGAATGATCAGCCAATGCTAGCTGAAGAAACTCTATATTTAAATTTTTGACTCATTTGAACTAACTACCAACTATCAGTATCTAGATTGGCATTTTATGGATTATGCATGAATGGTCCAAATTTGAGATCTAATAGACTCGTCTATATGTGGGGGATTGGGGACCATTTTGATGGGTTTTATGACATTACCATCTTATATGCTTTGTTTGGACTTTGAAGTCTGCAATTTTCGAATCTTTAAAGTGTTGAGGTTTCGGTAAGAAAAAAAATATAATAAAACAAATATTATTTAGAGACAAAAAAGAAAATATATAATTAGGATCTGCAATCTATCTAGATTTGAACAATCTAAATAAATTAGATAACAGAATCCAAATTATTTTGTAAATGAAGCATTTTAAATGTACTTTCCACATTTGTGCAAATGTTTAAAGAGTGATAAATTTTACCCCACAATTCCTTAATTCTTTAGCTTTAGAATGAATGATACTAGAAGTGAAACAAATCCAAATGCGCGAAGTTACTGGGGTGATTATGTAGTTGATCTGATTTCTTTCTTTCCTTCCTTCAACATTTCCTTTTAAGCGTTGGTACCAATCAATTCCTGGATAAATTAGTTTTTCATATATCTAGACGATAAAAACTAAAATGAGACCCCTTTTTTTTTTTTTTTGTAAAATCCAAAAACACAGTTTTGATTTCTACGTGATCAATTGCACTGGGCCCCCGAGTGCAATTAATATACGTTTCCATAGACTTTGCCTAAACGACAAATTTAAAGTTTTAATAATAATAAGCAGCGAACTTGTTTAGCATCTGAGCCGTTGGATTATTCCAGCTTGTCCATAAGCTTGAAACTGAGGATTTAGAGAAAGAGAGGTATATAGAGATATCCAAAACAAAACAAAACAAATATATGGCTAGCAAATGCAAAGGATGGATATTGAGCTATACAGGGCTGCAATAGATGGAAGGCAGGATTTATGTGAGGCAAAGAGAGGCGGGGGTTCAAATCATGAGCAGGAGACAAGGGGTGAAAAGAACACCGTTCTTCACATAGCAGCAAAATCTGGGAAATTACAGATTGCAGAAGAGGATGATAATCATCCTGCACTGCGGTTTCTGTATAACCAAAACACAAAAGGGAATACCCCGCTGCATATTGTGGCAAGATCATGGCATGTGGAAATGGCAAGAATTCTAGTGGTTAGAGCGAGAAGGATGAATAATGTTCAACAAAATAAGAAGTTCGTGAGCATGAGGAACAAGGAGGAAAACACAACACTCCACGAAGCTGTTCTTCACAATCGATTCGTGGTATCAAGTTGCTTATTGACGAAGATCCAAATTTGGCATCTCTTCTCAACAGCTCCAATGAGTCTCCTCTTTTTATGGCTGTCCATAGAAGCTTTTACAATGTAGCTAAGATTATACTAAATACTGCTGCTGCAAACTGCTCTTATCAAGGAGGGAACGGCATGAATGTCATGCACGCTGCCGCAATTCGTAGTAGTTAGTATATATATATATATATATAGTGGGAGAGAGTTTCAATTTAGTGGGCTTATGATGCAAGATATTAATGTGACATAATATTAGATAGATGTAAATAAGTAAATGCAAAATTTTTAAACTTTTTTTTTATAAAAAAATTAGTATTATTTATATATCATTTCATTACCATTAAAAGATTTTTTTATTAGATTTTTTGTATTAAAATATAAAAATAAAAATAAATATTGAAAACTAATATTATCATATATTATTTGTTGATCGCAAATAATAAAATAAAATAGATAATATATTAGATCATTATTGGATATATATATATATATATATATATACATGTCTTTAATTAGCTCTTAATCAATATCTTTATTTGTATATATATAGATATTGGTTTTTTTTTTTTTTTTTTTTTTTGGGGGGGGGGGTGGGGGGGGGGGGGTGTTGGGCCGCATATGTGATAGTTTTTTCTATTTTTTTAACAATAAATAAATAAAACTAACTAAAAAGATCTTACAATAATAAAAAAGTTCAGTACCTGAGCTTACTTTCTTATAAATTTGTAAATGTTTGAGTACCTAATTTTTTTTTTTTTTTTTTTTTTTGGGCAATGAAAATGTTTGAGTTCTTGAACATTATTCTTTTATCTTTATAATAATAAAGAAACTATAGGTGTCTTATATATTCCTTTGCACTATTTCTTTCTTCTTATGAAGATTTTGCACTTGAAATATTCAATATACCCCATGAATCTTTAAGAATGTTGATGGAAGAAGCTGATATCCTTGGGTGGATTTCTCTTCACTATGCTGCACATGCGGGCAATAGGGAATTTGTTGAACTATTTCTAAATGTGAATAAATCCCTTGCTTACTCAAAGAATAAAGAAGGTATGTCTGGCCTCCATATTTCAGCAAAGAAAGGACATGTGGAAGCAATTAGGACATTGATCAACAAATGTCCAGATATATGCGAGTTGTTGGATAACAATTATCGGACAGCTCTTCATGTTGCTGCTGAAAGTAGGAATGAAGACCCGGTGAAATTTCTACTAGAATCATTTGCATTTCAGGATCTTATAAATAAGAAAGATAATAAAGGAAATACAGCTTTGCATCTAGCAGCTGCCTCTGCTCAAGGTCAAGGAGATCTCAACATCTTAGAAATTATGCTGGCAAATGACTCAGATATTGACAGATGGGCTAGAAACAAGGATGGAATGGCATTTTCTGACATTATCCTGTCAAATAAGCAGCTAGAGGGGATTGAAATTGTAAGTTTTAATTCTATGCCACATTCAAAACAGAACTATGGTTATATGCTTGTCTTACATCTCCATTATGACATATAATTTCAACTGGATCATAAATATAACGTCATTGGAAGTTGACAGTTTTCATATGAAATTAATTGGGAACAAAGAATCATGACAGTTAGTTTAGAAACTAGCTACATATACACATATTAATCTACTTTTTAACAAATAAAGCTTTTGGAATTAATGGTAATTTACCATAATATCAGAGTTTAAAATCCTAAACATCTAAGTTCAAGTCATGCTACCACCAATTTAAAAAGAATTAATACTTACAAGGATCAAAATAATCTATAAGTACTGAAAATAAGTTTTAATCTAATAGCTTAATCTACTGCAATAAATGGTACACGTAAATGTAGGAACCATAGTTCAGATCATATGTTATTCTTGTGTTGAAGTTCTACCTGGTACAATGAAATGGTAATTCTTTTCTTTTTTATTTATGTATCTAATATTTTAGTTACAGCATGTATAATGTTTATAATAAATGTGTCTTAACAAGAAAACATAAAAAGATGAGTAAATATACTAATAGGTTGTAATTTTACTTAATTAAATTTACAAATGAATGTAGTCGACAAAAATCATGTCGGAGTTGGAGAGAAAGATTGCTTCCATTAGATTGGAACAAACCGAGGGTGGTGAAGAAAAGGCGGAGCAAAAGCAGCAGAAGGATGGTCATCATCAAGAACCAGAAGTAAAGCAAAAGGATTACAAGGAGTTGGCAAGCCTCAATTTGGTGATATCCACACTTATTGCTACCATCACCTTTGGACCCGTTATCCAGCTGCCTGGTGGATACGACCAAAACGGCTTTGCTGTTCATGGAGGGAAAAGAAGCTTCCTAGCTTTTCTGATTCTTGATTCACCTGCTTTTTGGTTCTCCACGAGCTCCATTCTCATTTACTTTGTTGGTATAATTACTGGAAGGTAGCCAATAAAAATGATTATTTTTTTAACAGAAATTTCGCTTATCATAATGGGGTATGCTTATATTGAAGGCCTAAGGGCAGTCCTCCCTTCAACTCCTAGTACTTCTATTTTCTGGTGGTGGTCTATCGTCGTTACGACCTTCACTTCTTTGTGTTATGTGTTTTCAATCTTCTCCATGTTCAACAGATAAATTCCAGCTAGTTTGTATAGTATGATGGAAAGAGATACAAGGAAATGTGGTTGATAAGTATATCACAAAGATACATTCACATCTTTTAGCTGGCTAGGGCTTGCTTAATTTGAGTTAATTTATTTAACCAATTGTAACCAACATATACATATATATATATATATATACCATATGCTATTTTGATTTGTTGGCAACATAATTCCCACCTTATATTGAGTACATCAAAATAATGTCACAATTGTTAAAGGTTTCTACTTACAGATTTTAATTTTGAATCATTAATTGATATGACACCCTCAATACTTAATACGTCAATGTATTATTTATGTGGTTGAATGAAAGCCCTTAGCTTTCCCTGCTTGGACGTAATTTGCTCAAGTGTTTTCCGGGAACATAAACATTGTAAGGAGTCGTTTTGGGATTATGTAGTTGTTGCAAACTTCCTTTTAGTTTAAAACTTTTGCATATTTTTATTATTTTATTCATATCTACTTTTTTTTGCTTTTAATTTTTAGTTCATAGAAAGAAATACTATAAAGAAACCCAAACAATTTTTGGAATAAAAATATTATTGTTGCTAAAATTGCTTGGTTTCTTTAATGTATTTCTTTCATTTTATTGTTTGGACGATATTGAACATTGAGAGTTCATTTTTTTGGGTCAAATCTATTGAGAGGTTCATATCTAGTGTATTGACCACATAATCCTTTTTTTTTTTAGTTGATAGAATTATAGTCTATGAAATCTGATTCGGAAAACGTTTATGCAGAGATTACACATTATCATGCTCTGTTTTTAAAACAGAGCAACTTTCCCAGAATACAGAATATGATTAGAAATAAACAACCATTTTTGTCGTAACCAAGCTAATATTATTTGCCTACTAATTTTGAAAAATTGATCATCCAATGCTTCATTTCAATCATTCCCTAATTCATTATTCTAAGAATGAAAAATGTTTGAAGTAATGCATGCAAAGTTACTGGGGGTGAATAAGTAGTTGATCAAATTCCTTTCCTTCTTCAGTATTTCTATTGAGCATTGGTATCACCTGTTATGGTCACAATCAATGTCTTGTAACTAACTCAAAAGCCATCAGATTAATCTTATAACCCCCTTTTTATTTACTTTAATATAAAGAAAATCCCAATTAATCTTGCAAAAGTACAAATTATATAACAATCATTATCATGATATATATATATATATATATATGTATATGTATTAATCAGTCTTCGCTTTTCAATTTCAACTGCAGTACAATTCTTGCAAATATGTAAATAAAAGAAAGGCCGTACTATGCTTACTAAAATTTGATGTGTGCTTTTGAGCAAGTTCTAAAGGCAGTACTCTTCCGTGGAAAAGCACAAAGTTTTTCTAATATTCCATTCATGGCCAATGTCACGGTAACCTTTATGTTGGTTGCATTTTCAATGTGCTTTTGTAGTGAAAGGGAACATGTACTAAAAGTCGACATTATAGTACTAAAATTGTAAAGAAAACATGAAGGAGCCAGAGGGCTTGTTCAAATTAAGATATTTTTGTTACTAAAATTGATTGAGATTCTTCATATTATTTCTTTCTTTTTGTTATTTGGATGATTTCAAAAATGTGAGAGGTTCATAACCAATACCATGTGATCCTCTTGTTTGTTGTGCCGCATGATCCTATTGTTTGTTTCATAGAGTTATTGTCTGTCTAATATTAGATTTGGAAAACTTATATTCAAAAAGACCATGGTCAAGATGGATGTTGTCAAAATTACACATTGCCATGCTCTGTTTTTAACTCTTACACATTGCCATTCTCTATTTTCAATAGGAATGGCACTCATACCCAAATTCAGTAGTTTTGCAAAGAAAAATATTTAATTTTTATTAAATTTAATTTAGCATCAGAATCAATTAGTCTTATAAAAAAGTACAAAATAAACAGTGTAATTTAAGCACCATGACTTGGTAGACAAAAATCCTAAGATCTTAGTGAGCAGTGAATAGCTTAGGCCAAAATTTTTTTTTTCTTTTTTTCCACTAAATCAGTTTTAAATATATCTTAATACATTAGACCTTAAAATATATCATATTTAATTATGTGATGCGAAGTACCTGCTTCAATATTAGCAAAAATTAATTCAAAAGAAAAAAAAAATTTCAAACAAACCTTTAGCAGAGTTGAGTCAATCCTCGAATGAGGTTCTGCTTTTTTTTTTTTTTTCTTTCTTTTTTTCCACTAAATCAGTTTTAAATATATCTTAATACAATAGACCTTAAAATATATCATATTCAATTATGTGATGTGAAGTACCTGCTTCAATATTAGCAAAAATTAATCCAAAAAAAAAAAAATTCAAACAAACCTTTAGCAGAGTTGAGTCAATCCTCGAATGGGGTTCTGCAAAGAGGACAAGACTTGCTCTTGTGAAACCATTGAAGAATACAGTCTTCATGGAAAACATGTTTGCAAGGCAATCTGTAACAGCCTAGACCACCTTCCTCTTGTGAAACCATTGAAGAATACAATCTTCATGGAAAACATGTTTGCAAGGCAATATGTAACAGCCTAGACCATCCCTTTCCAACCGATGTGGGATCTCACAATCCATCCCCCTTAGGGCCCAGCGTCCTCGCTGGCACACCGATCCGGGTACTGGCTCTAATATCAACTATAATAGTCCAGACCATCCGCATCAGATATTGTCCGCTTTGGGCCCAACCTGCACAGTTTTAAAAGGCCTCTCAAGGGAAAGGTATCCATACCCTGTTATAAAACATGCTTCGTTCCCTTTTCCAACCGATGTGGGATCTCACACAATCCAAAAAGCACTTTCCAACCGCGCATCTCTTCCAAACATATGCAACAACTTCCCACCTCTTTCTTCTCATTAACAACAATGAATCTTTGAGTTTTCATAAACTTTTCATTGTTTTCATCACAGATTATGTCTACCCCTTCAACAATATGAATCTCAACATCAGTAAAAAAATCATACCCCATATTCATATTCAATGTCCTTGCAATGGCCGCAACTTCTTCAATGAGCTTTCCAACTTCCGTATATGGAGGTTGTGCCCTAACTCTTCCACGAGTTTGTACCAAATACGATTTTTGAAACATAAAGGGTCTTCAAGTATTTCATGGGAAGGGAATCATATAGGAATGTTGCGCTGTGGAGCAATGGGATGTGAAGTTGAAACAAGACCTTGGCTCGATCGAATCTCTTCGATGCCATATTGCTTGAGAGAGATGCTTAGGAGACTTGTATTTAGATGTGTAAACAATGTACGAGGACGGTGTCCCTGCACATGGAAATTGATAGCCATTGTCAATGTAAACCCAAGAAAATCAAAATGTAAAAGAGCTTTCAGGAAAAAAGAACTGGAGTAGATACAAAATTTGGATACCAGCATATATATGTTGTACATATTTGTGTATGTGTATATATAATAAAGAAAACTAAAACTTGAAGGAAACCTATATATATTTTGATATTTAAAAGGATTCCTATTTTCATTGGAGATGGAATCCTATTTTGATTCGAAATTGAAAAGGAACAGCATGAATGGTGTTTTATGATTTTACATAACCTACTTAAGACCAACATAAGTCCTTTTATGATTATTATTGTTTAATAAATGTAAATATATTTTTCTACTTTAGGTTGTTTTGACAAAAATAATAACAATAATAATTAGAACTTCTTAGCTGAAACGGACTTCATTTAAGAAAATAAATTCTTTCTCCGCTTAGAAAACTCTAGATTTCTTTTATTACTTAAGCAAATCGGCAAAATTAATTGTAGCACTACTTCCAGACATTTTGTACTTTTCTTTTTTTTTTAAATAAATTAAAATATTTATTTGTTATTTTTTACTATCTGGTCACATGTTTTAAAACTTTTTGACATAAAACACGTTTTTAGATTATTCTCAGTAAGCGCTTATTTGCTATCCCTTCACATTATTTCTGTTTTTAAAAGCAGAGCAACTTTGCCCAGAAACAAAGAATCTGTTTAGAAATAAACAGAGCATTTTTTTTTTTTTTTGTCTTTATCAAGATAATATTATTTGTATAGTAATTTGAAAAATGCCACTCCCACCACGCACCTCTTCCAAACATATACAGCAGCTTCACAAATCTTCCTTCTCATCATCACCACTAAACCGTCCAGTTTTCAACTTTTCAATGGCAGTTTTTGATGTCCCACTAGTAACTTGCTCATCAAGCAATCCATCTTCTTCAACAAAAAAGTCATGTAGAATATCTTCCAATAGTACTAAGTTGAATATCTGATAAACATTAACAACTGTATCGACTATTTGATCAAGATTAACAATCTCCATATCAGCATGGGAATAATACCCACCGCCAAACATATTATTATCACCACCATTATTCATCACCTCCATAATATTCAATCTCCTTGCACACAACACTAAATGGGCGGCGAGTGAACCATTGGCCATGGATGGAAACCTAAACCCTAAGACTGCTGTGAGTTCATCCTGAATATGGAATAGGCAATACAAAAGGTCTAGGAGAATCTGTTTAGGGAAATAAAATGATGCTTGGAGTGGCGGAACAATGGGATACAAATAAACTGGAAGGACAAGGATTCAAAAAGAGGAAACTTCTCTGTCGTCTCGTTAATTAATATGCATTTGAGACTGACTTGACAACTTGCACTACTACATGATCGCCGAGCCTAAGCACCTGTAGGGAATTGGAGTTCAAAGATTTATTACAAACAATGAACTGCATTTAAAGAAATATGGATTTATTGGATATCAATAAGGTTCTGGTGCATTGGCATATTCAAGCCTCCAAGACAATGTCACGCATTTGCCAAGGCCAACCCCCAAGTGTTTGCTTTACAAATATTGTTCCAGAATTTCCTTTTGTTTTATGTAATTATTATTTGGCTACGTGTCACCTTTAAACAGTGGTTACGATTTAATAAAGGAAAAAAAACGCTACGACACCAATTATTGACCCAAACCATTGTTAGGAAAAGTAAAACTGTATAAATCAAGAAATTGCTATATATGGATATATAAGATTTTTAGCTATCTTATATAAAGGTCTAGCTACCAAAATTAATGTATTATGCTATCAAATTGGAGAGATAGGTGTGATGGATCCTGAGTTATACAAAGCTGCAATTGATGGAACCTTGTCTGAAAAAACATTGAGTGCTGCTGCTGATTCAAATCAGCTAGTGACAGGAGGGGGAAAAAACACCATTTTTCATGTAGCTGCAAAATCTGGTAATATGCATATTAACACAGAAGAAGAAGGTGATGATGATCATCGTCATTGTCATCCTCTTTTGCGTTTCCTTTACCATCAAAATGCCAAAGGGAACACTCCGCTTCATGTTGCAGCAAACTCAGGGCATGTTGAAATGGTTAGGCTTCTGATCGTTAAGCCAAAAAAGATGGATGCTAAACAAAAGAGAGAAAGCTAGTGACTATGAAGAATTTTGAAGGAGATACAGCTCTCCATGAAGCTGTTCGACATAATGGATTCGAGATTGTCAAATTGCTTATTCATGAAGATTCTAATTTGGCTTCTGTTTTGAATGGCTATGGAGAATCTCCTCTTTTCATGGCTGTTGATAGATGCTTTTATGAAATTGCCCTTCTCATCTTGAATGCTACTGCTCCTAATAATTGCTCTTTTGATGGAAGGAACGGCATGAATTTCTTGCATGCAGCTGTAATTCGAGCTCCAATTCCTAGTACTATTACTACTATTCCGCTCGATCTTCCGCTGTATATTTCATTATTTATATTATCATGTACTTTCTTAGTTGCACTAGACCTACTTAATAACAACACAAGTTGTAGATTAGTCCTTTTATGATTTTCTATTGTTTAGTTATATACACAAGCAATAATGATTTAATTAATTAATTAAACTTGCTTTTGGTTTTTTTCTGCTATCCGTTCAAAACATTTCTCACTAGTTGATCAATTCCTATGTATATGTAGAATTTGTACATGAGGTGTTTTTCAAATTTTCTTCTTCTTCAATGTTGGAAAAAGCTGATGATGATTTTGGGTGAATTCCTCTTCACTATGCAGCACACTTGGGCAATAGAGAACTCGTTGAACTATTTCTAAATCATAACAATATCCTTGTTTACAAAAAGAACGAAAAGGTTATGTCAGCAATGAAAGTGCATGTTGATGTGGTTAGGACATTGATTAACAAATGTCTCGACATTTGTGAGTTGAAGGATGACAGAGATCAGACCGCTCTTCATGTTGATGTGGAAAGTAGGGAGGAAGAGGTGGTGAAATTTTTATTGGAATCAATAGCATTTCAGGATCTTATAAATGAGAAAGATAATGAAGGAAATACAGCTTTGCATACAGCCTCTAGTGGAGGAGTTTTCAAAATTTTACAAATTCTGGCAAGTGACTCAAATATTGATAGAGGGACTACAAACAAGGGTGGCATGACATTTGCGGAAATTATCCTATCAACCAATCTACTTAACGATACTAAAATTAAGTACTCATGCATGATCTGTTCCACTTTACAAAACATACTAATATTAGGAATGGTTTGTTAGGAAATTGAGGTATAAAACTCACAATTGCAGCTGAAGTGGAAATGAGAAAATGAGAAATTTGTGCATAAAATATTCAAATAAAATACACATAAAATAATTGGCAATTGTAGAAAGATTTTATTATAAGAAAAGAATAAAATAATTTCTCTCTAAATTAAGGAGAGCATAATTGACAATACCCTCTCTCTTATAATAGAAGAAAAACACACTCTCTCTAACAAGGAAAGACACAAATATTTAGGAGAAATTCTTTCTCAATTTTCTCTCTAATACTCTCCTTCTCTCTCATTGTTTTTATGTTTATTTCTCACACTAAAGATGGAAATCCATTTTGCAAGGAAGAGAACTACATATATATAGAGGAACAATGGCAGTATGGGAGGCAGTGGTGTTGGTAAAATTCAAATTGAATTTTTACTCTTATCATGACAGCTTATTAATTGTTGTCATCTTCACTTCCTTAGTCAAATATAGTACCCTAGAGGATAAGAATGGGTTTATTACCGCCTTAGTGAAGAGAGGAGGAAAGTTGCCGCTATATGTGAATGCAATAAATCTTGCACTGCCAATTTTGACTTTGTCAAAATCATTTATGGTCAAAAAGTTATTTTATCTCCACATGGTTCATGTTCTAATCTAATGCCATGTTAAATTACTATTATTTCTAAATCTAATACAATGATGAATTACCATTATTTCAAAATTTTAAAGTGTTAGGAAAAGTTGGTTTCATTATGATGATTTAAAAGATTCCAAAGCTTAATTAGGTTAGCATAGGCTATAGCTAATAGCTAGATGTGTTATTTTCTCATAAAAAACCATACCATTGGTTAATTAGGTCTCTCTAATCGACATGTATTCATAGATAGTGACTACCGTCAAGTAATTAAGATATAAAATAACATATGTGTCTATCCAGCTTGAAATTATGTCAGAGTTGGAAAGAGAGGTTGGTTTACTTGGTTTGGAAAGGAAGTTGATAAGAGAAACTAAAGAAGCAGAGGATGATGAAGTGAGACAACAAAAAGAGCAGCAAACAGAGCACAAGAAATCGGAAGAAGAAAAAAGAGGTAAAGATTTAGCAAATCGCTGTTTATTGATAGCCACAATCATCGCCACCGCCACATTCGCAGCAGCTATCCAAATCGCCGGTGGATATGACAGCCAAGGCATTGCAATTTTAAAGGGAAAATCAGAGTTCACACTTTTCATAGTCTATGATTTACTTGCTTTTTTCTTATCCACTTTCTCCATTCTCATCCAATTTAGTTCACCGGCATTGGGAAGATTTTTTACCCGCTATTTCACAATGATTTTGACGACCACTTTAATAAGTGCTTCGCTAGCATTTATGATGTTTGCCTTTGAGCAAGATATAAAGGCAGTGCTCTCCCCAGGACTAGCAAAAGGCTTTTTTAATATTCCATTCACGACCATCGTCACAGTAAGCTCGATGTTAATTACATTTTCATTGTTTCTTTGTAGTAAAGGAAAACTGTACTAAATTTGATATTATTGTTACTAAAATTGTAAAAAAAACATGAATAACCTAGATGGTTGTCGTAATTAAGATATTAATGTTACTAAAATTGAGTGGGTTTCTTTCCCATTGTTATTTGGATGATTTGGAACATGTGATAGGTTCATATATAGTGCCGTATTAACCATGTAATTCTAATTTTTATTTCTTAGAATTATGTTTCTATTCTTCTTTCGGTAACTATACAATCTTAGATTTGGAGAACTTTGTTTTTAAGGAAAGCGGTCGACATGTATGTTATCAAAGAATTCTGATTACTTCTTGTTTTATACGGTTTGAGGACTTCTTAATTACTTTTGGATTTTTCTTCAAATCTATTTATAAAGTTTATTTGGTTCTTTATGGTTCAGTACATGTTGCCAACTATTTCTAATGTTTACCAAAGAAGCAAAAAATCTAATTTTACCTTTAGTGCGTTGACTATATAATCCTATATTCCATTTCGTAGAATTATAGTGTATGCAATCTCAAAATTGGAAAACTTTGATACATTAGGACCATGGTCAAGCTTGGTATATGTAATCAAAATATAGCACATTGCCAAGCTCTGTTTTAAACGGAGCAACTTTGCCTAATAACAGGAATTTTGTTTACACATAAACAAAGCATTTTTGTCCTAATCAAAGGTTATTTGTCTAGTAATTGGAAAAATGATCAGCCAACGCTGGCTGAAGAAACTCATTTCAATCATTTTTGAAATTTCTATTGACTTATTTGAACTCATTCCCTAATTAAGTAGTTTTATAATAAACAATATTTAATTCTTAATTTAATTTAATTTAATATAATAAAGAGCCAATTAATCTAAATAAAAAGTACAACTTATGCTATGCTTGCTTTTAATTTCATATATAAATATATAATTCTTATCACAAGGGAAAAATTGGTAAAGCTTACAAAATTAAAATGTTATGTACAAATATACGCTTCTTATTGCAAGGCACAAATTTAGCCATTTGTTGATATATTACAAATTGATAGATCCTCGAGTTCTTTATAGATAAATAGGATTTTGTCCATCCGAAAGACATAATGTCTATGATTTTCTATTTTATGAGGCTTATAGATAATTAAAATAGCAAAAATCAAAGACAAAAAAAAAAAAAAAAAAAAAAAAAAACACCCTGTCATGACAAATAAAAGTAAACGAAAAAAGTATTCTCATCATTTCCATAAACAATATGCTTCTAAAATCTTATTGTCAAACATGAACAGCATAATCAAATATTAGAAGTTAGACAATGTCATAAGATATCATAGTTATTGCATGAATTAATATATGGAATAATACTAACGTATAAAATAAACTTAAGATCTTTTTGGATTGGTGTACCACTGATCATAATACAATGATTACTTGGTGAAAAATTATTCAGTACACAATGTACACCAACATGGCATTTGAGATGGTACACATAACCAATTATATAATAACATGTATACCATTAATTACATATCATATTAAAAAATCCAAATAGACAACTATAAAGTTTAACGCCTTCTACTTTTTTTTTTTTTTTCTTCTTCATGAGACAGCTTTAACCTTTCTTTTTCAGTTAGTAGTCTAATTCCAGATTTAATCTTCAATAAGTTTTATGGTTTTTTTTTTAATTTAAATCTAACTTTAATAACCAAATATACAACTCCATAAACGACGGCCAAAGACTTAACACCCCCACTGCAAATTTGCTTGCAGAACACATTCATCCTCCATTGATGGGAGTCCAAAATGCATTTCCTGTTACTGCTTGAACATAAAAAATTTTGTTTCTATTATTTCTCAGTCAATATCATTTTGCTATCTTAATGGCATAATTTATTAGGTGGGTTTTACAAATATTAGAAAACCACCCACAAGGTTGAGAAAAAGCTGTTGGTGGTGGAGACAATGATCCATGTCTGAGACGAAGTGTATAGCCTATAGAACGAAGACAAAGACGAAAGAAAGTGTAAACTAACAGTGTGAAAGACTAATGCTGATTTGGAATTTTTTTTTTATGATATATACTTAATAATACATGTGGCATTTTGTAAATGGTTGTGTGTATGTAACACCCCGTCCCAAAGTACAACAGAAATTTTCCAACTTTGACAGAGGTTGACCGTTGACCATTGACTTTGACCGTTAACCGTTGACCAAGGGGTCAAAAGTTGATTTTTTGACTCGGATAGAATTCTAGGTTGACTGAGGTACCGTTACGAAGTACACATTGGCACGAGTTCGTAGACTAGTAGCACGTCGAAAACGGAGCTACGATTTGAAAGATATGAGCAAAACAAGTTGAGGTCCAAACTGTCTAAGGGATGCCGGAGTTGACTTTTTATTCATCCAAAGTTGAGCTTTGACTCATGCATGGTTGTGAATTACTCATCGATACGAGTCCGTAGACTAGCGGCACGTCCGATTTGGACATGTGGTTTGAAAGTTATGGACCTGTAGAGTTTTTCAAATACTGTAATATTTTAATATTATTTTTAAACGTGTAACAATATGCCACGTGTGACTTAATAAATGTGACCATGTGTCACCATGATGAGATGCCACATGTCAACCATGCTTAATACCATATTATTTTGTTATTGTTATTTTATATAATAATATTATTTTAATATTATTTAATTATTTTCTTTTATTTTTTTTTTATTTCTTTTTCTTTCTTTTTCTTTTCTTTTTTCCCTTTTTTTCTTTTCCCCCACGTGGGAAAACACCCAGGCCCCCCACCCGAAGCCTTCTTCTTCTTCCTCCTTCTTCCTTTCCTTTCCTTCTTCCTCTCGGGCCCTCGCCGTTTCTTCGTTTCCGACCACCGGACGGCCACACGCACCGACCACCGGTGAAGCCCAGTTCTCGGTGACCCCGACCTCCAAGTTTCTCGGCCAGACACCGCCGGACGCGCCCAGATTGAGCCGGTGAAGTCGGCGGCGGTGGGTTAAGTTTTTCCAGCGATTCTCGCCGTTTTCGGCCAACCCAACTCGACCCATACCTCTATCCCACCATTTTCGACCCCTCTGAATCCATTTACGTGATTAGATTGCCCAAAACCCCCACCATTTGAGAGATCTCTCAAGATGAAATTCGATCGGTACTTCCCGGGCAAATTCCGGCCACCACCGGGGGAATTAGGGTCAATGGAGACCGGTAATGCGATCCCCGTTCCATAAGCTTCGTTTCAGTATATTACTCGTCAATTTTAGTTAACGTTTGTGTTTAACCCCCGGGTACCGGGTATTATTTACCCGAATAAAATATTAATTTATTTGACTGTGTGTGAATTGTTGTTCTAGGAGCACGTGTGCGTTGTGGAATTGATCCCATAAAGGATCTTGGATTAATTGCGTGCTCCAGGTGCGTGACCCACCTTTAAAACTATTTTGGGGTGATTAATTATATTTATTTGGTGTTAAATTGATATCTGGAATTATGCTCATATGGTGGAAATTTAATTATAATTGTGGAAAAATATTATTTTATATATATATATACCCATCGGTGCTAAACAGAATTTTGGGTTATTAAGAAATTCTCGATTTTATTATTGTGATTTAATTGTATTTATTACGCATGAATAAGGTATTTTCATTAATTAATTTTATCTGGATTTTAATATTATTTTTGGGCATGATTGGTTTAAATATTTCAAAAAAAATATTTGTTTAAATTGGTGGTTTCAAATTTTATAATTATGCCCGTGGAATATTATTTATTGAACCTCGTGTTACGAGAAAAATTATTTGTATATTGCTCTTGATGGTTTCGTACCGGAAATGTTAAAGGAAAATGTGGGATGGTGAATTTGAAACATGGTATAATTCCCACGGTGATTTTTGGAAAATCAGTACGGTAATAAGAAATTTAATAATTTGTTTTAGACGCACTCATACAGTATTGGTGTTCTGGTTGTATATGTGGATTAGCGCGCAAGTTATTATGTCTCCAGTGAGTTGCCATTGGACCAAGGGCAGGCAAGTCTTATATTTTGCGCATTAGCCGCCCCCTTCCGTGGCTGGGATGATGGTTTCAGCAACGGCGCTGTCGGGACGCCGAAGCGCCGTATGCAAGTTTCTCTCTTTAACCTCCCCGCCAGTCGGTGCTCGGGACACTGGGTATTGGACGGCATCACTGGTATATGGTGTGGTGCGTCAAGTATAAATTTTCAGATAGAAATTTCAAACCCTAAAGTATTCTAAAATTATTTATTATATTTTATTACATTTTATTTATATTTGGATTATTTAATTATTAATATTAAATTAATTGATTCCTTGATTTTCGGGGAATACAAACAGTCAGGTTTTGTGAAAATGTTTTAAAAGGGGAACATTTCCAACGGAGTGAATAGTGAGGGTTTTGAGAGAAAATATTACCTTCAAATTATTATTATTTATTTATTTATTTAATTGTTTGGTACTGATTAATTAAATTCCTTTATTTGTTATATTATTAATATTAAAGGTGTACAGTAGTTAGGATCACTCACTAAGATGATTAGCATCTCACGTTTTTAAATTCCGTTCCCCTAGGTCCAAGTTGGGAGACGTTGATCGTCCGAGGCGAGCCCGACATCTCAGTTCATTGCCGAAAGTCCAAGAAGCATTTCTTCCCTTTTTCCTCTTCATCTTGTATTGCTTCCTTATCTGTCATTTTATTAATTCCACATTTATTTGTATAATGCTCTGTATACTGTATTGGACATTTAGTTATTAATTATGCACTAATTTACTATTATTCATTTCGAGTACCGTAAATTTGTGGAATCAAAGTATAGTAACGTGGGAGGAATAAGGGGATGTATATAGAAGTGTGTTTTCAGTGCAGGAAATTTGTGGTAAGTCCAACCCTTAGGGGAGGTTCTGCAGGATTTTCCATTGGAGGGTCCGATAGGGTTTCCCTGGGATCAGGGCTTGTCTAGGGTTTCGGTGAGGAATTTTGGACGGGTCCTGACATATACCAAATCAGCAAATACGCCATGTGTACTAAAAAATTCCTCTTACTTGGTATCTCATGCAAACCTTTTAGCTCTTTGGTTTGAAGGGTTCTTTATAAAATGCCCCTACAATAAGAACGAATGACAACTGAATGTCTAAGTCAAACAAATCTGCTGCACAACAAAATAGGCCGTTTGATAGAATCTTGCAAACACTAAAATAGGTAACAAGCTGTTATGAGTAATAGCATACATTTTTGCTAATTACTTTATAAGCTCACTAAGTGGTGATTCCAAGTCTAGCATGACAATAAACTTTAAAATAATCAAATGTAAAAATACGTTTGAAATTGAATTTGAGACATTTTAAATTTTGGTAATAATTTATTGAAAGATATATCTTGATTACTTTAATGTCCTTATTACATTAATAAGAAACTAAGAGCAAACAGTTCATCCAAAAAAAACAAAGAATAAACAAGTTACATTTAGCAACCAGTTATTTCCACTCAGAAGAAAGGAATTTATACCCTGTTCTTAATAGGTGGCCATGATGCAATTAAAAAAGTTCATTGTATACAACACCAAAATTGATACATGCCAAAACAAATACCGGAAATTGAGGGGAAAAATGTTTTGGAAATTGCTTGAAATTTAGGGGAATTGCAGTTTTAAAGGGTAGAACACAATTCACAATTTTCATTGTCCACGACTTACTAGCTTTCTACCTGTCTGCTTTCTCCATTCTTATCCAATTTAGTTCACCAGCATTTGGAAAATTATTTATGTAACACCCCGTCCCGAAGTACATGGGAAATTTCTCAAATTTGACCAAGGTTGACCAGGTTTGATCGTCGTTGACCGAGAAGGGGTCAAATGTTATCTTTTTGTTCCTGATGGAATCTCTCATTGACCCAGGTACCATTAAACAGTATACATTGTCACGAGTTCATAGACTAGTAGCACGTTGAAAACGGAGCTACAGATTGAAAGTTATGAGCAAAACAAGTTGAGGTCTAAACTGTCCAAGAGGTGCCGGAGTTGACTTTTTATTCATGCAAAGTTAAGCTTTGACTCATGCATGGTGGTGAAGTACTCGTCGATACGAGTCTGTAGATTAGCGGCACGTCCGATTTGGATATGTGGTTTGAAAGTTATGGACCTGTAGAGTTTTTCAAATACAATATTATTTTAATATATTTGGCTTGAGTGAACAGTGTATGCCACGTGTCGCAATTTCAGCCAATCCCATGAGTGAACAGTGTCACCCACAGGTGGCTTTTATTTTGACAAAACACGGGAGCCGGGGAGAGGAGAGAGAAAGAAGGGAGGGGAGAGAGAGAGAAAGAGAGAGCTAGAGAGAGAAACCAATCGGCCACTGCCGTTCACCCATTTTCGGCTACCAAAATAGTATACATACCACCCTAGCTTGAAGCCCACCTGAAAACCGGCCGGCCAGCCAAAAATCATGGCCAACCGACCGCCGACGCGCCCGGATCGAGGCTTTTTCCGGTGGCGGCGCCGACTCTTCAAACCCAGATTTCTCCCTATTTCGGCCTCCATTTGCCTCACTGCCAGTTCCGTTGAGTTACCCATCACCAGACCTACCTTCCCACCAATAATCATGGCCAGTGGCCATCAGACGCGCCGCCGCCACTGACGGATTTCGGTGACCACGGCGGCTCGCCGGGAAATTGACTTTCCGGCGAGTTTCTGACTGCACCGCCCCTCCTTTCCCACTAATTCCGATCCTCTAAACCCAAATCCAAGGTCATTTTCCTCCAATTCGCGACAGATTGAGAGAATCGAGGACTTGAAATCCGTGAGCTTTCCAACGAGATTCCGGCCACCGCGGGTCCAATCTCCAGGAGGTAAGCCTCAATCCGTGATCCTTGTTCCATAAGCTTCGTTTTGGTATATTACTTCTCAATTTTGGTTAACGTTTGTGTTAAACTCCTCCGGGTACCGGGTATTATTTACCCGAATAAAATATTAATTTATATGAGATGTGTAATATTGTTGTTCTAGGAGCACGTGTACATCGTGGAATTGATCCCATGGAGGATCTTGGATTAATTGCGTGAGGTGAGTGACCCACCTTCAAAATTATTTTGGGTGATTAATTATATATTTTGTGTTAATTGATTATTTAGAAAATATGTTTTATGTGTTGGTGATTTAATAAAATTATTCCCTAAGTTTATATTGTTAATTTATGATAATTTTAATGTGTGTTTTGGTGCTAAAAATATATTTGTGAATTTAAAGGAATTGTGGTTTTAATTCCTTTAATTTATGGTTATATTTATTATTAGATTTATTGTGCATGATTATATGATTTCAATACCTTATGAATTTATGTGATAATTTATGTGATTTAATATTTACTTTGGTATGGATTGATTGTATGGATTTGAAGGAAATTATTTATTTTAAATTTATTACATATTGATGGAATTTATATGGTTTTCATATTACTGATTTAAATTGATTTTTGAAAATTTGAGAAAATATGGATTTAAATTATTATGTTTCAAAAATATTTATGCTGGTAATATTAATGGCTTGACCTTATGCCATTGGAAAATTTGGATATTCAAATTGACGGATTTGAACTTGATGAATTTATGACGATGATTTATAAAGGAATTGTGGAAAATTTACGGGTTTAATTGGATGGAATAAACCCGATGATATTCATGGAAATTTTGAGATTTTGAAAAATATTGAATTATGATTTACGAGTTTTAGATGCATCATACACGTATTGGTGTTCTTTATGTATGGGTATAATTAGCGCACAGGTGGATGTGATGAGTGCGCAGGTAGGTGTGTGTAGCGCACAGGTGATTATGGGGTTGTCCTGTGGTTGCCATCAGATGAGGGTAGGCCGCCCCTCCATAGCCGGGATGCCTGTTTGCAGCGGCGCGGTGGGACGCCACACGACCGTATGCCTGTTTCTCTCTTTAACCTCCTGTCTGGCGGTACCTCGGGACGCTGGGCACCGTTGGCGCCACTGGTATATAGTGGGTGCATCAAGTGATTTTCAGAACTTAGATTTCAAAA
This sequence comes from Ziziphus jujuba, assembly GCF_031755915.1. Classification (NCBI taxonomy): domain Eukaryota; kingdom Viridiplantae; phylum Streptophyta; class Magnoliopsida; order Rosales; family Rhamnaceae; genus Ziziphus; species Ziziphus jujuba. The sequence continues at coordinate 2,495,873 of NC_083386.1, forward strand.
TAAATATTTTGAAATTGTATTTAAAGTAAGAATATATAATGTTGTTTTTATTATTTATTTCAAATAGAGGTTTTAATTTGATTTAATTTTTTTCCTTTGCTTAATTATTCATTAAATTGATTCATTCTAATTATTTTATTATTTCATGAATTGTCTTAGTGTAAGTTTCATTAATATTTTTGTATTATTTGTTTATGACATTTATTAATCATTTAGTAATTGTTATGAAATTATTTTTTTATTTCTATTCCTATTTTATTTTCATTATAAATTTTGGATGCTTGATTTATTATATTTATTTGATATTTAGTTGAATAATTGATTCCTTGGTTTTCGGGAAAAAAAATAACGGGTTTTGCGAAAATGTTTTAAAAGGGTAACTTTTCCAACCGAGTGAATGGTGAGGGTTTTGAGAGAAAATATTATTTGCAATTAATTAATTAATTATTTATTTATTGTTAATTGGTTTTGAGAGAAAATATTATTTCTGATTAATTATTATTTATTTACTTATTTATTCTTAATTAATCAAATGTACTATAATTGTCGTTACTATTATAATTGTACAGTAGATAGGGTCACTCACTGAGATGATTAGCATCTCATATTTTTAAATTCTGTTCCCCTAGGTACAAGGATTGGGAGACGTTAATCATCCGGGGCAAGCCCGACGTCTCAGTTCATTGCCGAAAGTCCAAGAAGCATTTCTTTCCTTTTTCCTCTCCATCTTGTATTGCTTCATCTATCATTGTATCAATTCCATATTTATTTGTATAATGCTCTGTATACTGTATTGGACATTTATTTATTAATTATGCACTGATTTTCTGTTATGCTTTTGGAGTGCTGCAAATTGTGGAATTATATTATAGTAATGTGGGAGGAATAAGGGGATGTATATAGAAGTGTGTTTTCAGTGCAGGAAATTTATGGTAAGTCCAACCCTTAGGGGAGGTTCTGCCGGATTTTCTATTGGAAGGTCCGGTAGGGTTTCCTTGGGATCAGGGTTTGTCTAGGGTTCCGGTGAGGGATCTTGGACGGGTCCTGACAATTTACCTTTTATTTCACAATAAATGTGAAAACCAATTTTAAACAAGTGCTTTGCTTGTCTATATGATGTGTGCTTTTGAGTAAGGAATATAAAGGCACTACTCTCCCGTGGACAAGTACAAAATTTTTCGAATATTCCATTCATGGCCACCAGCAGGGTAACCTCAATGTTGGTTTAATTTCCAATGTGCTTTTGCAGTGAAAGGAAACATATACTAAAAAAATTGATATTGTTGTATTAAAATTGTGAAGAAAACATGAAGGAGCTAGAGGGTTGAAATTAAGATGTTATTGTTACTAAAGTTTATTGGTTTCCTCATATTATTCTTTCCTTTTGTTATTTGGATGATTTGGAATATGAGATAGCTTCATATCTAGCGCCATATGATCCTATTGTTTATTTCATAAAGTTATAGTATGTTTTAATCTTAGATTTGGAAAACTTATATTCATTAGGATCATGGTCAAGATTTGGAAAACTTATATTCATTAAGACCATCATCAAAATGTATGTAGTTAAAAGATAACACATTGCCATGCTCTGTTAAAAACAGAGCAACGTTTACAAATTGCCGTCCTCTATCTTTTGAAAACAAAGCTAACTTTAACTAATAGTAGGAATCTTCTTAGAAATAAACGGAGCGCTTGTCTCCAATGAAGATAAATATTAACAGAAAATGAACTAGCGGAGAGAGAGTACTAGTTGAGAGAGAGTACTAGCTATTATCTACCGAAGAATGAATGGTGCAACTCCATGTCATCTTCATTGCACATAGCATCTCCTTCAGACATGCCATCCACACAAATGAGGACTACATCAAACCAAATTCAATTGAATGTTGATTTCCCCATACCTCAGCCAAATGAACCAACTCACACACATCTAATGCTCACACATCATCAACTTAAATATCATCTTGAACGACAAGTTGAACTTTACTATCACTCAAACATGGCCTAACTTGCAATGCTCAAATTACCTCAGTCAACACCTAAAATGGAGGAGTTATGTGCTATCCATAACAAGACATGGACAGTTTTATCTCAGCCTATAAACAAGAACATAGTTGGTGCAAAATGGGTCTTTCGAACAAAATATAAAGAGCATGGCAACTTAGATCAGTATAAGGCACGGTTGGTATCATTAAGGTGCATTATTCTATTAATGATTTATGTTGATGATGTTCTTATGGCAGGTTCTGAGTTTTCTCTTGTATAGAAAATTATTGTTCAGTTGGGCATCACTTTTGAGTTAAAAGACCTGGGAAAACTCCGTTCTTCTCATGGTCTTAAAGCCAAATTCTTTAAGGGAGGATTATTTCTATACTCAAAGTAAGTACACTCATGACTTTCTAAGTTAGGCCAATATGCTGCATGCTTCATCAATTTTAACTTCTATTACTGTCAAAGTTAAAGGGAAAAATGGATTATGGCCCTTCGCTTTCTTCAATTAAGTCATCAAACTTTATCAGTTGTTCAAATGTTGATTGGGGAGGGCATCCCATTAATTATGTGTGTATTTTCTTGCGTTGATTGTATCTCATGGTCTTTGGAAAAGCAACCTATAGTTGCAAGATCAAGCACAGAAGCTAAGTACCATGCTATGGCAACGACAGCAACGGGGAATAATATTATAATTATTACAATAAAGAATTATTATTATAAAAATATTATAACAAAAAATTTCCTTTTTAGTTCTTGTTTTTATTTTATTTATGTTATTGTTATAGAAGGTATGACATGGATTACTTATTTTTTGCAAAGTATCGGTATTACTTCATCTAAACTAGTCCAACTATTTTGTGATGATTTCGTGTTAGAGAAAAATATAAATCAAATGAAAGCCCACCTTTCATAAGCTTAAGCTTTTGGAATAAGTAGTATTTCAACATGGTATCAGAGTTAGAGATCCAAGAGGTCCTAAGTTCCAAACTCAACAACTCCACCCAAAATTAAAAAAACAAATGTAAAGACCCAGAAAAAAGCTCAAAAGAGGCTGGCCTACGTTTGAGGGGGAGTGTTAGAAAAAAAATATAAATCAAATGAAAGCCCATCTTCTATCAGCTTAAGCTTTTGGGATCAGTGGTGTTTCAACATTTTGATGCTCTAATTATAGGGAGCCTAATAAAGCATTATCATCAACCAAAATTGAAACAGTTGTTAAAAGAGATAAGTGTATGTAAAATAGCGCAAGGTGGGATCAGTGGTATTTCAACATTTCAATGCTCTAATTATGTACATAATCCTGTTTGAGGCAGCCCAATAAAGTGTTATCACCAACCAAAATCGAAACGGTTGTTAAAAGAGATAAGTTTATGTAAAACAGCGCAAGGTGATAAGAATTAATACTTTCAAAAGTCATGTTAGCTAAGTGTAATGCTTTGAATATTCTATAAGTTTCAGATATGTATCATAGATTACAATATATAAATATTGTAAACAATCAAGACTCAAGAGCATCAATACAAGTGTGAAGTATTCATTCCATACAATATTACTTTTCGTTCACTCTCTTTTGCATTTACTCAAATATGAATTCCAATCTCTTCTGGTGCTTTTATTTATTAATAAATTCTAATTCTCTTTTTAGAAACTTCGTTCCTTCTTTAGTTTTCTTTCCTCTCAGTTTTTTTTTCTTTTTTTTTTTTTTGGTTTTTTTCCTATCTTTTTTTTTTCCAGGATCTTAATCAGGGTTGCTTTGAAATTGTAACGATTATTTTTTTTTTTAAAAAAAAAAGGTACATAAGTGCAATCGAAAAAAAAAAAAAAAAGAAGAAAAACTCGCTATTAATTAATTAAAATCAAATTGAAGGTAGTGCATTATATCATAAAACTAATAGAGGAGTTCATTGGAAGTACTTAACAATATCCAGCACAACTAATACAATACATAGGGAGATCCATCATTGACATGCAATTTGAATTCAAATATAATGTTTCAACTCCAGAGTCCAAAACGACTTCTGACGCTGTTGCGAGGCTCAAGTCTTCTAGCTGTTGCGTATAACTTGGCCAGCAATAGAGAAGGTAAAATAACAAAGTTGAAGAAGCAAATAAGCAAGATGGGAATACCATAGCCAGTAATATAATAGTCTCCCTTGAAGATGTTGTGGTTTTGTATTCTGGGGATGACTGTCTTTATACCTTGGTCGAAGGCAAAAACCATCATGAAAAGTGAGACCATCGTAAGATATGCTGTCCAAGCAACTGGGAATAAAGTGACTGCGAATATTTTTCCAAATAGCGTGAGAAAAAAGTGGAGAAACAAGGACGTAGTAGATAGAACAAATGCAAATTGATCATAAAATAGAAACTTTTTGAATTCTCTACTTCCATGGAGAACTGGTAGCCCTTGGTCGTTGTAACCACCGGGCATTGCGAAAGCAGCCGCAAAAGTGGCGGTAGCTATGATTGTTGCTACCAGTAAATTGAGGTTGGAGAAATCGTTCATCATATTTCCAAATCCTCCTTCATTTTTATATGGCTTCTTCTTGCCTGTTGATACCATTACCATCCTTTTAAGTTGTTTCCTAGTGCTTTCTTCGTTTCCTTCAACTTGTATTTCATCTTTTTTCTTTTCCTTACTCTCTGCTTCATTTGTTTTTGTTGTATCCACCTTCTGTTCAGAACGTGGTGGTAAAACAACTTCTATCTCCAAACCCAACATGATCTTCAACTGGACCACATGCATGTATGTAATCCATTACACTTTTCAATTATATCAATCATCTTGAAAATATTTATTAATGCCAACACACATGTCTTTGGATTCGTGAAATTAACCAGTACTATAATTGGTTTCAGAAAGGAAGATTAGCATAGAGACAAAAAGTACTACAACACTAAACATATATATATATACATACATATATATATGTAGATACATTATGATTAAATTATGGGGTTAAATAGATACATAAGACACCTTAATTATATATTGACATTATAAATAACGACCCCAAACCATACCTTTTTTTTCAATAAAAAGTGAACAAACGCAAAAAAAAAACTTTAAAATTACATGAATATTAGTATTTCTTTTCAAAAATAAAGAATTATAAATCAAATGATCGAATTGCTCTATATAAATATAAGAGAAATGACTATATCTATATGAAATGTATTATTTCACCACTTCTACGTTTATTCTTTTAATTTCTTAATGTCATACTTAATAAATATTCTTTTTTTCCAAAGTTAATTCTTGGCAAATGATGTATTATGTATACCCTAAAATATTCCCTATTGTACATCTGAGTCATATTATATCATATATGCATATCAATTAGATGATGTAAGCCATGCATTCATATATAGTTCTATTTTTGCATGTGTGCCAGAAAACTTACAATTTCAGTATCCTCTAGCTCTTTGTTTGATAGGATTATGTCAACAAATGTCTTTTTGTCCTTGTTTGTGGCTCCTTTGTCAATTCTTGAGTCTTTTGTAAGAATTCTTAAAATTTGAAAATCTCCTACAGTAGCGGCTACATGCAAAGCTGTATTTCCTTTATTATCTTTCAGGTTTATAAGATCCTGAAATGCCATGGCCTGTTTTAGGAAAAATTTCACCGCCATTTCCTTTCTACTTTCCACCGCAATATGAAGAGCTGTCTGACCGTTGTTATCCAACAACTCACAAACTTCTGGGCAACTTTCCATCAGCGCTTTAATGACAGCATTATGTCCTTTCTTTGCTGCAATGTGAAGGGCAGACATACCTTCTTTATTCCTAGCAAAAGGAAGGCTCTTCCTACCTTTCTTCAAAAATTGTTCAACAAGCTCCTCGTTGCCAATATGTGCGGCATAGTGAAGAGGAGTCCATCCAAAATCATCAGCTTGTTCTAGTGTTAAATCCTGAACTTTTTTCAGTACCCGAAGCCCAAAACCTACACAGGAATCGACAAATTGTAGATTCGGGCTAATTAGTTAAGGAAAGTATATATTTATATAACATATGTACTCAAATGCACTTCAATACGCATCTAACTTACATTGTTTTAATTGAAGGGAGACTAAATGTCCAATTGAGATCTTCAATTTTTATTTTTCTTTGCAACAGCTAGAGAACTAAAAAATTGTTTAACGGTCGACTGAAAGAGGGACATATGTGCATCCCACATTTTGACTATTTTGTATAAAATATACATAGGTGGTAAAAATGGCAGCCATTGATTCTATTTTTGCAGCCTCAAAGATGCAAAGATGACAGACAAAGAAAAAAAGAAAAAGAAAAAAGGCTTGGGACGCTGCCTTTAATTAAAAAAATCTGTTTTGTCTGCCTTTGAAATAATAAAAGAAATATTCACTTATTAGAACGGCAGTCAAACTGTAATTTTTTGACAATTCTTTTTTCTACAATTTCATATATTGCAAAAAAATTGAAAAGAGTTAATTTCAATTCAAAAAAATTGAAAAGAGTTAATTTCATTGCAAAAAAATTGAAAAGAGTTAGTTTCATGCACCTTCACAAAAGTTTATTTTAAATACAATTTGATCTTTCTGATTTAAAAATATTATAAATCTCCTCTCTAAGCCATTATATTCTTTCCTTTCATTCACACTAAACCAATTAATATCATTTGCACCCCCTACTATATTTAAAACTTTAATTTGATTCATTCATCTGATCTAAAAAATATCATAAATCTTTCTTCCAATTTTAAAAGTCATTAATTTTCTTTACTGATTGTTTCCTTCACACCTCTCCGATATCATTTACGTCTCTTATAAAAGTGCTAATTGTAATTTTAAAATCATAATGATTAAATTGTAATTTGTGAAAACCATAAGGAGCAAGATGAAATATAGCCAAATAAAAATCAAGGTCAATTGAAAGATTTTAAAACATTAGTCTTCTGATGTAAATAATAAAATTGGAAGGAAGTAAAGTGAATTTGATCTTTATATACAGACCAATGTTTTTGACAAATCTCTCCATCATTAAAATTTCCTAATTATTGAACTCTAACATAATGGCATGACAAATTTTTATATGTTGTGAACATACTTCCCACCTAATTATGTTGAGAACATATTACTGTGATAATGTTAAGAGTTACCATTTGTCAAACTAAATTTATATTTTTAAATCATTATTTCAAATGACACCCTTAATAATTGATATGGTAGTGACGTTATATTAGAGCATATTCCTAATGGAACATAATTAAAAATAATATTAATATTGTAGTTTAATATGACATTGACACAAGTTTTTTTTTTCCTTTTTTTTTTTTTTTTTTGGTAAAGACATTACACAAATTTAGTGAAGCAACCTTTTCTAAATTTTGAAGGCCAAAAAAAAAAAAAACAATAAATAAACCCCTTTCTTAATTACGCCATTTTTTTTTATATATATATTTTTCTTAGCAGGTGTTCTGCTCAAGCGTTAAGAAAGATCGATTTTTGGTCTTGTAATGACTATTCATGATCATGAATAAAATGGGAAAATAAAAGAACCAAATGTTGACAAATTAAGTTCAAATATTTCCATTTTTTTTTTAAAAAAAATTTACACGGTTAGGGTGTAGATTTAATATTATATATCAACAAAAAGGAGAAAAATTCAAAGTTTTGAGGAGGAGGATTTCACTTAGATCTAGCTGAACCTAAGACATTGAGATGCATTCATAATAGTTCTTACCACCATGCTGAGCCTACAATACAATGAATAAATTCATAAATACACTAATTTAAAATTTTAAAAGCTTTTGGACTCTATTAACCTTACTTATAAACATGAGAAATATTCGATGTGAGGGCAAATAAGAAAAGGTATTATTATTTGAGTCAAATAATAAAGTTGATTAAAGGCAAACCCACCTTTTGTGTGTGTGTGTGTGTGTGTGTGTGTGTGTGTGTGTGTGTATCAATCAATCTTTCATCATAATATTTTAATAGATTTTTCATCAGGACTTTACTTATTAATTTTTTTTACCTTCAATCGCTTAAACTAAAACAGATGTATTTGAGTTTTTATATAAATTAAGTAAAATATTAAAATCCTAAGACAACAAAGTTAAAGGATATATATCTAATTTAAAATTTAAAAGATTTTAAAAGTATTTAAAAGTTTATAGATATTTGATTTAGATTTTAAAAGGGTCTATATAAGTTCAATGATATTCAATTTAAATTTTAATAGATTTTATAAAAATCTATTAAAATCCATATGTATTTAATTAGGACTTTGTTTAAAATTTAAAGATATTCAAAAATTTATTGAAATTATGAAAAAAAATTATCAATATAAAATTCGTATTGATCTCAAAAATTTTATTGGATTCTTATAATTTTTTTTATAAAATCTATGAAATTACATAATAATCCATCAAATTTTTTTTAAATTTATAATTTATTTTAAATTTATTAAATTTTAAATTGAATACAAACTGTATTTTTAAATTTCTACTTAAAAAAAAATCAAATAACTTATAAATAAGATACTGATAAAAAATCCATTAAAACATTATGATAAAAAACTGACTAATATATTTATATATATATAAATATTTTATTAAGCGGATATCGGCACAGAATCAAATTCTGTATATATACATGACATTCAATTTTTCCAGGAGCTTGATATTCTCAATTTATATAAAATAAAGGTTTACACGGGGAGAGCCGAGTGGACATTCTAGTCTCTTATCCCTCGTATCAATATATATATATATATAGAGAGAGAGAGAGAGAGAGAGATGCAATTAAATGTTTTAGCAATGGAAGACAACGATAAATGTAACGAGAATTTATGTCTTGAAGGAAAAGAATGCTTTTACCTGTCTTTTTGTTGTCAAGTATACGTGACCAAAAAAGTCTACGTACGATGGTTCTTCCCAGTAAATAATCGAGGATAATCCTAACACTCCACAGTGAATCACACTCTTCCCAAGTTAAAGGTACAGGACCTACAAGGAATATTGGAAACGGACAGAATCTTTAGTCCAACTGATATCCAAACTTTTTCTTTTCTTTTTTTTCATACTTCTAAAATAAGGAGGAGTGAAAATTTTTTTCAGATGGAAAGTTTATTCTTGGTTTTTATCAATAGATCCAACTTACAGATACATAGTTCAATAGTTCAGTGGTTTTACTTTTACCAATAAACTCATAAATTAGCAGCATTTACATATGATCCTCTTTAGCAATATTTGTTTTTTAAATGAAACTGTAAATTATTATTTTTGTATATTTAGAATTTAAAAATGGGAACGGAAAATAATTTTTAAAACAGTTTGATAAAAATGAGAATGATAAAATTTATAAAGACCTTATTTTTTCGATAAATATTTTATTACAAATAAATTTGTAGAAGAAAAAATTTTATTTAGATTCTTTTAGTTTTATCCTAATTATAATTAAATCCTATGCTTTTAACAAATTATCATCATATATATTTATCAGGTTTTATAAATTATTTTAAACCATTAAAGATCATATACTTATATTTTTATAATATTATTATTTAATTATAAAATATACGTCTTTAACATTCTTTTATTAAATTAATTGAGAAAACCTAATAATTAGTCTACTTTGATAATAATAAAAGAAGGTTAATGTTTTAATAATAATTTTTCAAAAACATAGATTATAAGTATAATTACAACAAAACTACGAAATTTAAATGGAAATTTTCCTTTATAAAAAAACTTATTACAAATAAATGATGCCAATTCCAATGTATGATTGAATATCTATAGTGGATACTACAAATAAGAATAACATAAACTATTAATAATTTATTATATGTTGTTATAGATTATAAGGATGGCGAGTAATATGTATCAGGCTAACACTTGTAATTAACAGTTAAATAACAGAAAAAAATGTTAATAAAATTTGCAAAAAACTTGTGTGGTGTATCATTTAACAAGAAAACAATACTTACAAATTTCATTAAAAAAATAGTGTTTAGCGAGAAAAAGATGCAAAATGTAACCATTAAAATTTTTAATAAGTGCTATTAATTAAAGTGGAAGTGAAACTATGAATATATATATATATATATATATCTACATACATATAGATGTAAAGAAAAAAGGAAAAAGACAAAGATTTTCCATTTTGTACATAATTATATATACCACTAATTCATAAAACTATCAAAATTTTACAATAAAACTAAAATATATTTTGTAATTAAAAAGATTAAATATGGGAAAGTATGAAAGAATAAAAGAAAAGAAATTAATGTTATAGGGGATCAAGTCGTTAGTGATGATATACTAACGTCTTTTGGAGCGAATGGCGGCTACGTGCAAGATGTTCATGCCGTTCCTTCCTTGATAAGAGCAGTTTGGAGCATTGTCCAGAATATGGCTGGCAACTTGGTGAAAGCATCTATCCGCCGCCATGAAAAGAGGAGAGTCTCCTTCACCATTTACTATGGACGCCAAATCAGGGTCTTCTTTAATTAGTAACTTAACAACTTCCAAGTGATTATGGCGAACAGCTTCATGGAGCGCTGTATCTTTCTCATTGTTCTTCATGGTCAATAGCCTCTTGTTTTGCTCAACATCTGTCTTTCTTGTCATTTCCACTAGAATTCTTACAGTTTCCAGATGCCCTGACTTTGCTGCAGTGTGAAGTGGAGTGTTTCCTTCATTGTTTTGATCGTAAAGAAAAGGCAACAGATTGTCATCTTCTCTAAGTCGCCTTAGCTTCCCAGATTTAGCTGCTATATGAAGAATAGTGTTGTTTTGGCCGCGTGATCTGATGTTGTCCACATTACCAAACAGATTGCGGTTGCTTAATCCTTTAATTGCAGCATTATACAATTCACTATCCATCGCAAGCTACCTTGCTATATTTTCGATCCAGTCTCAACTTTGTCCCTCTCTCTCACTCTCTCTCTCTTTCTCTCTCTATATATATATATATATATACACATATATGTATTATCTTTAACCATGATTATGTAAAAGAATAACTAGAGTTGATCATTTGAATGGTCAAAATATTGAAACATGTACGGTTGTCTTTTTAAATCTAGAAAAATCTAATTGAAGCTATTCGGCTTTGCAGGTGCAATAAATTGGCAATATCTGACATGATCTGTTATTATGATATAAATTCACACGAACAATTTAATATTCAAGTTTAATTAATAGGAATCGAATTAATAATAGATCAATTCATTTACATCCATTACATTAACTGAACATGATGAAGATCTATTTTATCTGTTAAAAGAGGCATTTTAATAATTATATTATAGGTAGAAAAATAAACCTAATGTTATGATTATAATTATAGTGCTTTAAACAATTTATATTTATAATTTATTTTTTCTTAAAAAAATTCTAATTTTCTTATCTTTAGTCTGTAATAATAATTATCATTTTCTATTTGTTTAAATATATTTTGATAGTTAAAAACAAAAAACAAAAAAAAAAAATTTGGGTAAAATAAATTTTATATATAAATACAGTGTAAAGAGAAATTGTAACCGTGTTAAAAAGCAGCGCTCGTTGATTAATATTTTCATGGCATATGAAAAACCGACTTATACTAGTTAATCCAAAAAAGCATCAATCATGTATCACATGGGTGAAAAAAAGTTACAGTGCCCTCGGAAGTTGTGCTCCTCTCGATCAGAGACATATGGGGCCCACACAGGATAGTTATATCTGATTGGGACAGGAAGGTTATTTCTCCACACAGGATAGTTATTTCTCTTTTGGACTATTCCTACCTTGAAAACTTCTATTTATTTTTATTTTTATATTTCTAAACAAAATTCTGAATCTTATTTCATTAAAAAATAAACAATAAATATTTTTGCGTCCTTGTTTTCCTAAACAGTGATAAATATATATTTTTTTTAATTCCCTTCATTTTTTTTTTAATCTTTTTATCTTCATTTTGGTATTATTTTATTTTTTTCCATCAGTTTTTAATTTTACCTTTTTTATTTTTCCCCTTACCTTTCATTTTTTACTCTTACCGCCACTGGCCTCCCATGAAGGTTGCCCAAGGTCAATGAATCTTAAGGATTTAACAGCTGTATGAGTATTAATTTCAAACCCTAAAGAAAATAAAAATGGCTAAAAAAATTGAAAAGGAAAAAAGAAAAATTAAAGGTTTATTTATTATTTTATATATAAATGAAGTGTAAAGAGATATTTTAATCGTGTAAAAAGCGACACTCGTTGTTGTAACATTTTCATGGGATATGGAAAAACCCACTTATACTAATTAATCCCAAAAAAAAAACACCGGATCAAGTATCACATGGGTGAAATAAATTTACAATGCTCTCGGGTACTGTGCTCCCCTCTATCACAAACATATGGGGCCACGTCCTATGTGCTCCACGTAAGCATTAGAAATTTTCTCCACAGGGTAGACATGGGGTAATTATATATGATTGGGACAGATGCATTTTCACCCAGCATCGAGCTAACAACTCATAAAGCACATTAATTTTAATTTTAGTACATTTTACCTTTACTGCAGAAATACATTGATAACGTAACCAACATCGAGCTACCATGACATAAATCACGCATAGTCAAGGAAAAGAATTACTTGTTAAGCTCGTTGTCAAAAATCATTGCGAAATAACTGATTAATACTTTTCAAATGCCGCCCCATGACATAGATTGGATGAGAATGGAGATCGTGGATAAGAAAAATGCAAGTAAATCACAGACGATGGAAAAATGTGAATTCTATTTTTCCCTTCATGTAACAGATATGTCTTCATTGCTGTTTGCTAGGCTTACAATGTAAAATCTCATATCAACTGGAAAGAGGAGGAATGAAACATAACTAATAAGGCTGTGAATATTTTTTTCTTGTGAACACATTCTCATGAGAGAAGTACAACGGATAGGATTGGACTCACCATTTAGCTTCCAAAACGAACAATATCTTAATTGGGCCTGAGAAGGCCCGGATCAGTGGGACTGACAGGTGAGGGATGGGACTCCTAACTATTAGGACGCCAAAGCTAAGGTTTTATATCATTTTTCTCCTTCAATACATTGGAAGCACAAGGCCAATATAGTGAACTAGCGATTTTTCTCCGGTTTTATATCATTTTTCTCCTTCAATACATTCGAAGCACAAGGCCAATATAGTGAACTAGCGATACTAATTACACGATACTATAAAAAAAATAAAAAAAAAAATAAAATACTATAAAAAAGTAAAAATAAAATAAAAAATGTTTGCGAAAAGAAAGCTGCAACATTGAAAATAAAGCATCTGTTAAAATGCTAAAAAGATACGATGCTTTAAGAAAAAATAAGCGACGTAAAAAATTTATGATTGAAAATATTAGCTAATGCTTTTACAAATAAAGCATCGATAAAAATAATTTATATTGGAAGAAGTTTTGGTGATAAAATCGTCAGCTATTATAATTTTGTTTTGTAATTTATACATATTTTATTTAATTTTAAAAGTGTAAAGAAAAATAACTATATTAAAAAAGCATATAATAAAATAACTATATTAAGGAAGTATATAATATTTTTTATTTTATATATTAATAAAAAGTTTAATTAAAAAAGCCTTCTTTAAAATCATCAAATAAAATCATCAAATAGTTATCTTTTTTAACTGAAAAACTATCACATTTGTTTTTAAATAAAATTAGTTACAAATATCGATTAATGTGATTTTCAAATTTTCAAATTAATTTTTGTAAAATCATCAAAAAAAAATTTGAAAAAAAAAAAGCAAATAAAACATTAAAAGTAATTTTATTTTACTAAACACATAAGAATAATTTAAATTGCCACTTAAAGGTGTGAACGATTTAATGAAAATCTGAGTGATGTTTTTATATTTATTCCAAACTGTAGAAGGTGTAAGTGAAATATTCCCAATTAAAATCTAATTGAATTATGTTATGCCTACAACAAAAAAATGGACAAGCTCAAAATATGTACTTATTAAAACTAAACCAACACTGTTAAAAAAAAAAAAAATTTTAAAAATCTTAACAAGGGTTAGTTGTGAAATCCTACATCGGTTGCAAAGGTGAACAAAATACTCCTTATAAGTGGGTGTGGATATCTTTCCCTTGTGAGGCCTTTTAAAACTTTGAGGGTTGGGTTGTAAGAGGATTCTCCAGGCCCAAAGAGGACAATATCGCATGCGGTTGGACTGGGCTGTTATAGGGGAAGATTGTGAAGTTCTACATCCGTTGAAAATGGGAACGAAACACTCCTTATAAGTGAGTGTGGATACCTTTTATTTGCGAGACCTTTTAAAATATTGAGAGTTGGATTGTAAGAGGATTCCCCAGATCCAAAGAGGACAATATCGCATGAGGGAGAGCTGGATTGTAAGAGAATTTTCCAGATCCAAAGAGGACAATATCGCATGAGGGAGGGTTAGGTTGTAAGAGATACCTCTTGCGAGGCCTTTTAAAACATTGAGAGTTGGATTGTAAGAACCTTTTTTTTGCGAGACCTTTTAAAATATTGAGAGTTGGATTGTAAGAGGATTCCCCAGATCCAAAGAGGACAATATCGCATGAGGGAGAGCTGGATTGTAAGAGGATTCTCCAGATCCAAAGAGGACAATATCGCATGAGGGAGGGTTGGGTTGTAAGAGATACCTCTTGCGAGGCCTTTTAAAACATTGAGAGTTGGATTGTAAGAGTATTCCCCAGATCTAAAGAGGACAATATCGCATAAAGGAGGGTTGGGTTGTAAGAGATACCTCTTACGAGGCCTTTTAAAACATTGAGAGTTGGATTGTAAGAGAATTCTCCAGATCCAAAATATTGAGAGTTGGATTGTAAGAGAATTTTCCAGATCCAAAGAGAACAATATCGCATGAGGGAGAGCTGGATTGTAAGAGGATTCCCCAGATCCAAAGAGGACAATATCGCATGAGGGAGGGTTGGGTTGTAAGAGATACCTCTTGCGAGGCCTTTTAAAACATTGAGAGTTGGATTGTAAGAGTATTCCCCAGATCCAAAGAGAACAATATCGCATGAGGGAGGGTTGGATTGTAAGAGGATTCTCCAGATCTAAAGAGGACAATATCGCATGTAGGTGGACTGAGCTGTTACATTAGCTCCCCATGGTAAGGGAAGGTGCTCCGGTCCTTACAAATAGTATGTGAAAATATTCCTAAGCCATCGAAGTTAATCATTCTACAATTAAGTAGATTGGAGGAAGAGAGAAAATTATACCAATCACTTCTTAGAAAGCTTAGAAGCCATAAAAATATGTGTTCACATGGAAAAGAAATTTCTACGATTTGCTGGTCATGTCCATGGACATGTTGCTACTGTAGTGTACAGAGCACTGACCTGTTCCAAGAATACAGGCAAACATTGCCCAACTTTATTTTGGGCATTCTTTCTCTATCGTTTTAATTATATCCAAGGGAAAACTTCCGAATCATGTTCAAGATACTTTATGTAAAAAATACTCCTTATTCTGTTAAAGGGGTAGCTAGAAAATTTCCTCAGAAACTCTCTCATTAAATGGGAATTTCATTTTCTCTTTTGTAGAAGGACCCAGTATTTTACTTAACCACAAGTCGCTCATCCACAAAATAAAAAAAGAAAGCAACAAATTGTAGAAAATGAAAATGGAACGGAAGAGCTGACAATCAGGTACACCCAGTTTGAACTTGAAATAAGGTAGCTCTAAGGTAATTGAATATATAAAACTGATATATATATATATATATATATAGTCTATCCACCATTAGAATATCGTGATAGAAGAATTTCTGTACGTATATAATATATATATATATATATATGCTAGAAATCGAGGAGAAAAATATTTTGGTAATTGCCTGAAATTAAGGGGAATTGCAGTTTTAAAGGGAAGAAAACAATTCACAATTTTCATTGTCTGTTACTGGCTTTTTTCTTGTACACTTTCTCCATTCTCATCCAATTTAGTTCACCAGCATTTGGAAATTATTTAACGTTCTTTCACAATGATTATGAAAGCCAATTTAACATGTGCTTCGCTTGTCTTTATGATGTGTGCTTTTGAGCAAGGTATAAAGGCAGTACTCTCCCCTGGACAAGCACAAAGTTTTTTTTAATGTTCCATCCACGGCCACCGTAACGATAAATTCAATTTTGGTTATATTTTCAATGTGTTTTTGTAGCAAAGGAAACATGTATAAAAAAAATGATATTATTGTACTAAAATTGCGAAGAAAACGTGAAGGAGCCAAAGGGCCTGTTGAAATTCAGATATTATTGTGACTAAAATAGATTGGGATTCTTTATATTATTTCTTTCCTTTTGTTATTTGGATGATTTGGAACATATGTGAGAGGTTCATATCCAGTGCCATATGATCCTGTTGATTATTTCATAGAGTTATAGTCTGTGTAATCTTAGATTTGGAACACGTATATGTATTCATTAGGACCATGGTCAAGATGTCATGCTCTGTTTTTTAATAAACAGGGAAACTTTTATACATTACAATGCTCTGTATTAAATAAAAATAAAAGGAAACAAAAAAGAAAAAAAATAGAGCTAATAATAGGAATCTACTTAGATATAAATAGAGCGCTTGTCTCCTTATGAAGATAATAATATTATTTGTGCAGGAATTTTAAAAACGATCTGGCCAATGCTGGCTGAAGAAACTCTATTTCAATCGCATGTGACGTTTGTATTGTCTTATTTGAACTCATTCCTTAAGTCATTAGCTTTAGAATTAACAGTTTTTGAAGTAAGACAAACTCAGTCTTTCAAGTTGCTAGGTAATTATGTAGTTGATGAGATTTCTTTCCTTTCTTCCATATTTTCTTCTGACCATAGTGTCGGAGTTGGAGAGAGAGATTGCTTCCCTTAGTTTGAAACAAAAGTGGATAAGCAAAGTGAACTCCAAAAGACAGATCAAAAGCAGCAGGACAATCACGCTGAAAACCAAAATATTTTACGGATTTGGTCAAACTCGATATAGTGATATTCACACTCATCGCTACTATCACGTTTGGACCGGCTATCCAAATGCTTGGTGGATACTATGAACAAGGCTTTGCTGTTCACAGCAGAAAAAAAAGCTTCCTAAAGTTTCTGGTTCTCGATTCACTTGCTTTTTGGTTCTTGACTTGCTCGATTCTGATTTACTTTGTTGGTACAGTTAGAGGAAGGCAGCCAATACTAACAGAAGCTTCGATTATCATAATGGGGTATACTTTCACTGAAGCCCTAAAAGCAGTCCTCCCTCCAACTCCAAGTATTCATAATTTCTGGTTGTTTTCTATCATCATTAACACATTCACGACTTTATCTTTTCAATCATCTCCATATTCAAAAGAAAATTCCAGCTTGAATTGTATGGTGGAAAGTGACAGTTACTTGTATTTTTTATTGTAGAGATGCACATGTTCTATAGCAAAGCTACATATGTGTTTTTGAATGAGAGCCCTACGTGGCTTCTCCCTTTTATTTCAAATAGCGTTGTAGCTTTCCCTACTTTAACATAATCTTCTTAAAGTGTTTTCCAGAAACAAAAACAGTGCTAGGAGTCGTTTTGGGATAATATTGTAGTTACTGCCTTGCTGTTGTAATATATTTCAAGTTTCGCATATTTAATTACTCTTTACTATTTTATCTTACAAGCACAAGGTTTTTTTAGTTTTCCTTTCATTGAAATTGTCACGGTAACCTGGATATTGGTTACATCTTCAATGTGTTTTTGTAAGGAAGGAGACATGTTTTAATTTGATATTATTTTCCTAAAACTATGAAGAAAACATGAAGGAGCTAAAAGATGTCTCTGACAACTAAATTTGATATTATTTGTTACAAAAATTGATTAGGTTTCTTTATGGATTTATTTCTTTCCGTTATTTGGATGATATGGAACATTTTAGAGGTTTCTAGTGCAAATATTAAACGTATAATCCCAATGTTCGAAAAGGCGGGGCCTGGGCATGCTGAGGTGTGGAGAAAAAGTGTCGTGTCACGGTCCTACATTTTATGCAGCGGAAATAGACCGTGCGGCGCCAAGACTCTCTAGTCATGGCTAGCCTTTTTACTATCCGAGTTCATATATCGACCCATCTGATACCAATTGTATGCCCCTGAGGTTCTCATAATCATCATGGCTCATGCCGCCCTGCACGCTAGCCCGATGGCCTCACGCCCATTAGGTAGCTTGTTACTCAATCTTGTGCCAAGATCTAGCCAGCAACCCATCTCTCACTCGGGCCTTGGTCCATGCACATCTCGAATAGCATCCGACCCTAGAGCATGCACACCAGCATCGTGCCAACATGCCACCCAGGGTAGCAACACAAGATTGGAAGCCCACATATGAATGTCACCCGATGGCACGGTGTCACCCCGTCCGTGCCTATTTAGCTTCCGACCCTCGTGAGCGAGGCAGAACCCGAGCCCCCGCTCACTGGCACATTTGCCACAACCTTGTAACAAAGGCCTACGTGTGTTCTTGGCATAGCCGATAGAAAACGGCATAGCGAATGCTACACTTAGCCTCTGGCACAGGAGTGACGCGCAATACCAGCTCGTAGCGCCTACCGGTTGTGTCCTCGGGACTCCCTGTCCCTCGGAGACATAAGCCCACCTTCGTGGTGTAATTTAAACACTATGAGTTGGTAGACAAGAATAATGATTTTTTTTTTTTTTGGTGACAATAATGAAATCTTTGTGAGCAGTGAGCAGCATGAGCGATTTTGTTTTCTTGCTTTCTTATCCCCCCTAAATCTATTTAATATATCTTAACATATCAGACCTTGAAATATATAACACATATTTTAATTTGATTATTATATTCAAATGTTGTTACATATAGAATTACCACAAAAAATGTTGTTATTAATCGAGTTGATTGTCCACTTCAATTTTAACAAAATTTCATTTAAAAAAAAAAAAAAAACACACCTTCACCAGAGTTAGTCCTCTAACGGGTTCTAAATGTATATATATTTTTCTACTTTCTGTTGTTTTGACCCAAAAAATGAAAAAAACAAAAAAAATGAAAAAGAAGAACTTCTTAGCAGTTGTGGATTTCATTTAAGAGAAGAATTTTTTTCCTCTGCTTAAAAAACTTAATTTAGATTTCTTTTATTACTTAAGCAAATAAAAAAAAATTAAAAAAAAGAATAGCACTACTTCTGGACTTTCTGTAATTTTCATATTTTAAAAAAAAAAAAATTAAAATATGTTTTTTTTTTTTTTTTCCCTAGTATCTGATAACATAAATTCAAAACTTGTTGATACAAAACTTTTTGATAAGAAGCAACACTTTCAAAAGTCTTGTTAGCTAAGTGTAATGTTTTGAATATTCTGTAAGTTTCGGTTATGTATCATGTATAGATTACAGTATATAAATATTGTAAACAATCAAGACTCAAGAGCATCAATACAAGGGTGAAGTATTCATTCCCTACAATATTACTATTCGTTCCCTTTCTTTTGCATTTACTCAAATTTGAATTTCAACGTCTTTGGTGCTTTTACTTATTAATAAATTTTAGTTCCCTTTTTAGAAACTTCGTTTCTTCTTTAATTTTATTTCCTCTCGGTCTTTTTCTCTTTGTTCTTGTTTTTGTTTTTGTTCTTTTTTCCATTTTTTTTTCCAAGATCTTAATCAGAGTTGCTATGAAATTGTAAGGATTTTTTTTCAAACTAGGTACAAAAGTGCAATTTAAAAAAAGAAAAAAATATCATTATTAATTAATTAAAATCAAATTGAAGGCAGTGCACTCATTATATCATAAAACTAATAGAGTTCATTGGAAGTACTTAACAATATCCAGCACAGCTAATACAATACAAAGAGAGTTCCAACATTGATATGCAATTTAAATTTAAATATAATGTTTCAACTCCAGAGTCCAAAACGACTTCTGATACTGGTGCGAGGCACAGATCTTCTAGGTATTGAGTATAACGCGGATAGTGCTAGAGCAGGTAAAAAAACTACGAGGAAATAGTAAAGAAACGAGATGGGAATAGCGCTGCCAGTCAGACAGGCGTCCTTCTTGAAGATGTTGTGGTTTTCTGTTCTAGGGATGACTGCCGTTATACCTTGGGCGAAAGCAACAGCCATCATGACAAGTGAGAATCCTGTAAGATATGCTGCCGAAATAATTGGGAATGAAGTGACTGCAAATACTGGTCTAAATAGCGTGAGAAAAAAGTGGAGCAGCAAGGACGCAGTAGATAGAACAAAAGCTAATACATCACAACATAGAAACCATTTGAATGCTTTGCTTCTGTAGAGAACGGGTAGCCCTTGGTCGTTGTAACCACCGGGCATTGCGAAAGCGGCCCCAAAAGTGGCGGTAGCTATGATTGTTGCTACCAGTACATTGAGGTTGGAGAAATCCTTCATCACCGTTCCAAATCTTCCAAACTGTTTCCATCTGGCTTCTTTGTTTTCTTCAACTCGTATTTCATCTTTTTTCTTTTCCTTACTCTGCTTCATTAGTTTGCTCTTTACAGCCGGCTTCGTCTTCTTCACTTTGTATTTCATCCTTTTTCTTTTCCTTACTCTCTGCTTCATTCGTTTTTCTTCTATCCACCTTCTGTTCAAAACGTGGTGGTAAAACAATTTCTACGTCCAATCTCACCATAGTCTTCAACCGGACACATGCATGCATGTAATTCATTACACCTTTCATTTAATATCAATTAGCTTGAAAATTAATTATTAATGCCAACACACATGTCTTTGGATGCATGAAATTAACTAGTACTATAATTGGTTTCAGAAAGGAAGATCAGCATAGAGACAAAAAGTACTACAACACTATATATATATATATATATACACTACCATTAAATTATGGGGGTTAGATGCATGCATAAAACACCTTACTACTGATTCCAAAAGCTTAAGCTAATGGAAGATAGGTTTTTATTTAATTTATATGTTAGATAATTTATATTTTTATCTAACATTCTTCCTCAAATATAGATCCGTCTTTTTGGGATTTCTCTCTAGATCTTTACATTTATTTCAAATGTAGGCTCTCCTCTTTTGGACTTCTCTTTGGATCCTTACATTTGTTTTTTTTTTTTATTTTGGCAGAACCTCTTGGATTTCTGGTTCTGATACCATATTAAATTATCATTGATCCCAAAAGCTTAAGCTAATAAAAGGTAAACTTTTATTTGATTTATATTTTTTTTCTAACAACCGTAAACTATAACATTTCTCCTATAACAAAGAAAAAAAAATTAAAATTAAATGAATATTAGTATAAAAAAATTCAAAATTACATGATTATTAGTATTTATTTTCAAAAACAAAGAATTATAAATCAAAGGATCCAATTGCTCTATATATATATATAGTAGAAACGAACATATATATATATATATATGAAATTTATTATTTGACTACTTCTACATTTATTCTTTTAATTTTTTAATTTCACACCTAATAAATATTTTTTTCCAAAGTTCATGCTTGGCTAATGATGTATTATGTATACCATCAAATATTATCTATTGTACATCTGAGTCATATTATATCATATACGCATATTAATTAGATGATGTAAGCCACGCATTCATATATAGTTCTATTTTGCATGTGTGCCAGAGAACTTACAATTACAGTATCCTCTAGCTCCTTGTTTGATAGGATTATGTCAACAAATGTCTTTTTGTCCTTATTCGTAGCTCCTTTGTCAATTCTTGAGTCATTTGTAAGAATTCTTAAAATTTGGAAATCTCCAACAGTAGCGGCTACATGCAAAGCTGTATGTCCTTGATTATCTTTCAGGTTTAGAAGATCCTGAAACGCCATGGCCCCTTCTAGGAAAAATTTCACAGCCATTTCCTCTCTACTTTCCACCGCAATATGAAGAGTTGTCCGACCGTTGTTATCCAACAACTCACAAACTTCTGGACAACTTTCCATCAGCACTCTAATGACAGCATTATTCCTTTCTTTGCTGCAATGTGAAGGACAGATGTACCTTCTTTGTTCCTAGAGAAAGGTAGCCTCTTCCTATCTTCGTTCAAAAATCGTTTAACAAGCACCTCGTTGCCAATATGTGGGGCATAGTGAAGAGGAGTCCATCCAAAATCTTCTGCAGCTTGTTCTGGTGTTAAAGCCAGAACTTTTTCTAGAACCAGAAGCCCAAAATCTACATAGGAATCGACAAATTGTAGATTATGGCTAATTAGTTAAGGAAAGTATATATTTATATAACATATGTATTCAAATGCACTTCACTACCCATCTAACTTACATTGTTTTAATTGAAGGGAGGCTTGATGTTCAATTAAGATCTTCAATTTTTATTTTTGTTTGCAACAGCTAGAGAATTAAAAAATTGTTTAGTGGTCAACTGAAAGTGGGATACATGTGCATCCCACATTTCGACTGTTGTTTGTAAATTAAATATACATAGGTGGTCAAAATGGCAGCCATAGATTCTATTTTTGCATCCTCGGAGATACAAAGATGACAGACAAAGAAAAAAATGAGAAAAGGCTTGGGGCGCTGCCTTTAATTACAAAAATCTGTTGTGGTTGCCTTTGAAATAATAAAAAGTATTCACTTACTGGAATGGCAGCCAATCTGGAAATTTTTTACCATTATTTTCCCTACAATTTCCTCTATTGCAAAAAAATTGAAAAGAGATAATTTCATCCACCTTCACAAAAGCCTATTTTGGATACAATTTGATCCCCTCTGATTTAAAAGTATCATAAATCTCCTCTCTAAGCCAGTATATTCCTTCTTTATTGTTTCATTCACACTACACCAATTAATATAATTCCCAAACTATTGTATTTAAAACAAAGCTTTAATTGGATTCATTCATCTGATTTAAAATATATCATAAATCTCTCATCCAGTTTTAGAAGTCATTAATTTTCTTTACTTATTGTTTCATTATACATCCCTTATTAAGGTACTAGTTGTAATTTTTAAAATCATAAAGATTAAATTGTAATTTGTGAAAACCTTAAGGAGCAAGATGAAATATAGCCAATTAAAAATGAAGGGTTCAATTGAATGATTTTAAAACATTATGCTGTTGATGTAAATAATAAAATAAGAACGAAGTAAAGTGCATTTGATTTTTATATAGACCAATGTTTTTGACAAATCTCTCATCATTAAAATGCCCTAATTATTGAACTCTAACATAATGGCATGATGAATTTTGATACGTGTGAACATATTTACTGGCTAATTATGTTGAAAACATATTAATATGATAAGTGTTAAGAGTTATCACTCGTCGAATTGAATTTTTATTTTTAAAAATTATTATTTCAAATGACGCCCTTAATGATCGATATCATCGTGACCTTACATTAGAGCATATTTCTAATAGAACATAATTAAGATAATATTAATATATATATATATATATTTTGTAAAGACATTACACAACTTTAATGAAGCAACTTTTTCTAAATTTTGAACCCTAAAAAAAATAAATAAACCCCTTTCTTACTTATGCCCATTTTCTTTAATTATTTGTCTTAGCAGGTGTTCTACCCAAGTGTTAAGAAGGATTGATTTTTGGTCTCGTAATGACAATTCATGATCCTGAGTAATATGGGAAAATAAACGAACCAATTGTTTACAAATTAAGTTCAAATATTTCCCTTTCATTTTTCTTTTCAAAAATTTTAAACGGTTAGGCAGTAGATTTGATATTATATATCAACAACAAGGAGAAAGTTGAAAGTTCTAAGAAGGAGGATTTCACTTAGAACTAGCTAAACCTAAGACATGGAGATACCAAATCAACTCCTTCATGCCATGTAGGATGCCAAATAAGATTATTATTAAGTTCCACATGTTACCCTTGATTGGAACAAAGATAAAATGCCAAATCAAAAAAATACAATAAAGCCAGCAACAAATCCTTTATCAAGCAACTCACTTACCTGCCTTTTTAGCTCTTTTGTTTCCTCAAGATTACTTTTATATGTAGGCCTCTTTGGAATTGCAGCTCTCGGCACAAAATTAATTTAATGTTCAATCTCTCAGATAGGTGGTAAACCATTAGGAATTTTCTCCGAAAAGATATCATTAAATTCCTGCAAAAGAGAATAAATAGAACTTGGCCAGCAATGATTTATTACTCATAATGGTTTTGTTAGCATCCCCAAAACTAAGATAGAAATTTTTATTTTTCTTCTCTTTCCTTTCTTTTCCTTTCTCTCACTCTGCCATTGCTTTCTTTCTTTCAATCTTGGGTTTCTCATAATTCCTCTCGGCTTTCTCAAGTTTCTTCTCACTCTCGAGTTTTGCTTAGTTTTTCCACTCAATTTGGGTTCTAGAAATCTTAGCTGGTTGGTCATGTTCAGCCTTACCCCCTTAAACAAGTATTGAAGCTATGAGTGTCACACTTGTTCTTTCTCTAAGCTTTTCAGCCTCTCTCCTTTGTTGTATTTGAATTTGGTCTCTAAATACCTCCTTGGGAGTCAATGGTTCTAGCTTGAACTTTTTACCTTTAAATCTAAAAACAATAACATTCTTCAACCATAATGTACAGTATCTTTATCAAATTGGATGGTCTACCAAATAAAATCTGTCCGGCATGCATAAGTAAAACATCATACAAAACAACATCCACATATTTATTAATACTGAATTTTACTTTGGCTTGTTTGTTTACTTTCATTTCACCATTATCATTAAGCCATTGTAATCTATATGGTTCTGGATGTTTAATGGTTGCTAATCCTAATTTGACAACTACCAAATTACTAATTACATTTGCACAACTTCCACTATCAACTATCATACTATAAATGTTACCTTGAATTTCACATTGGGCATGGAAGATGTTCTCTCTTTGAATTTGGTCCTCATCTTTGTACACGGTTAGAACCCTCCTTGCCACCAAACTCAGTTCAGCCCTAGATGCCTTGAGTATTTCGGATTCATCAGGCCCTTTATCTCCAACTTCTTCATCATCAAATTTGGCTTCTCCTTCACTTTCCTCACTTTTGGATTCTAGCTCACCATTACCTTTCAGTACCATGATTCTCCCACTTGGGCATTAACTAGCGATGTGTCCTCATCCCTGGCACTTAAAACACACAATATCATGAGTTCTAGAAGGCTTAGAATTAGATTTACCTTCATTCTTTGATTCTTGGACAGATTTGGCTTTGGACTCCCTTTTTGGCCGATTGGTGCTTCCCTCACCTAGCTTCGGTTTTGGCTTGTTGTCATAAGTGGGATTGCTTCTTCAAACACTTGGATTTGACCTCCAACTGCTTATAATACCTCCAAACAAGCTTGTACCCTTCCTCTTGAATTGATTCTCAAGTTTGATAGCCACATGCAACATCTCTTCCAAGTCCACATATTGTTGTAATTCCAATCGATTGGCTATCTCTCGATTCAATCGATCTAAAAACCGTGCCATGATTGCTTCTCTATCTTCATTCATGATCAATCTTATCATGAGCATCTCCGTCTCCTTGTAATAATCCTCCACGGACCTACTGTAACACCCTGTCCCGAACCATGTCAGAATTTTTGCACGTTGATCGAGGTTGACTGTTGACCGTTGACCAAGGGGTCAAAAGTTGACTTTTTGACCCGATTAGAATTCTAGGTTGATTGAGGCACTGTTACGAAGTACACGTTGGCACGAGTTCGTAGACTAGTAGCACGTTGAAAACGGAGCTACGGTTTGAAAGTTATGAGCAAAACAAGTTGAGGTCCAAACTGTCCAAGGGGTGCCGGAGTTGACTTTTTATTTATGGGGAAATGAGTTTTGACTCATGCAGGGTTGTGAAGTGCTCGTCGATACAAGTTCACAGACTAGCGGCACGCTTAAAACGGACATCCGGTTAAAAAGTTATGGACGCGTGAAATTTGCCGGATACCGTAATATTTTAATGTTTTTGAGTCAATGAACAGTGAAATGCCACGTGTTGTCACCTGATTGGTCCACGTGGATTTAACAGTGTCACCACTGTGGCTTTTATTTGACAAAAATATCGGGGAAGAGAGAGAAAGAGAGAGAGGAGCGAGAGAAACCGACCGGCCACCGGATTCCGACCAATTTTTTGGCTGATTCTCGTTACATGCGCCGGCCAGACTTAAGCCTCTCCTCATTTCTGGCCAAACCCCAAAATCTCACGACGGCCGGCCACCAGACGCCCCCGGATCGAGGCAGCAAAGTTCGGCGGCGATTTTTCCCTCCACCACCGACCACCGCCGTTTGACCCCTTTTCGGCCGTTTTCCGACCACACGCACCAGCCACCCCTCACCACCTCCTCATTTTCGGCCAACCCACCAAATTTCACGGCCACCGGACCTCCGACGCGCCGGGATCGGAGCGTTTTCAGGCGAGTGGCCGAAAATCTTCAAACCCCGATTTCTCCGCCGTCCGGCCTCCGTTTGCCTCACCGCCAGTCCCATTGGATTCCTCTCTCCTTGATCTACAAATCTGCCAAAAATCTCAGCCAACGGCCACCGCACGCGCCGCCGCTGGCGACGATTGCCGGTGACTGCGGAGGCTCGCCTGAAGTTACTGTTCCGGCGAGTACCCAGTCGCACCGCCGGCCCTTGTCCACTATGTTTGACCTCCTGAACCCGAATCCGACATCCTTTTCTACCAATTCGCGATGGTTTGGGAGAATTGAGGAGTCGAAACCCGAAAGCTTTCCGGCGAGATTTCGGCCACCTCGGGTCCGATCACCAGAAAGTAAGACCGAATCCGTGATACTCGTCGCTCAAGCTTCGATTCGGTATATTATTCGACTATTTTGGATAACGTTTGTGTTTGACCCCAGGGTACCGGGTATTATTTACCCGATTAAAATATTAATCTATTTGACTGTGTGTGAATTGTGTTCTAGGAGCACCGGTGAGTCGTGGAATTGATCCCATGCTGGATCATGGTTTAATTACGTGCACCAGGTGAGTGACCCACCTTTGAAAATATTTTTGGGGTAATTAATTATATTTATGTCGTGTTAATTTGATATCTGCAGTTATGCTCATGTGGTGTACTTTAAATATAATCGGAAAAAATATTATTTTATATATATTTATCCGTTGGTGCTAAATGGAATTTTGGGGTCATTAAGAAATTCCCGATTACTATTTTATTGTGATTAAATGGTATTTATTACACATGAGCAAGTATTTTCAGTAATTCGTTGTGTTTGGATTTTATATTATTTTTGGGCATAATTGGTTTGAATATTTTATGAAAATATTTGTTAAATTGGTGGTTTAATTTTATAATTTTGCCCACGGTATTTTATCTGTTGAACCTCGTATTACGAGAATTATGGTTATTTGTTACCGATGTTTTCGTACTGGTTTGTTAAATAAAAATATGTGGGATGGTAAGTGTGAAAATTTGGTATATTTCCCACGGTAATTTTAGAAAACGGTACGGTTGGTTTAATAATTATTTTAGACGCATTCACACAGTATTGGTGTTCTGGTATATGTATATGTGGTTCAACGTGCAAGTATTATTATTTCTCCCGTCAGTTGCCATTGGACCGTGGGCAGGCAAGTCTTATATAGTGCACACAACCACCCCCCTCCTTGGCCGGGATGATGGTATCAGCAGCGGTACTGTCGGGACGCCGAAGTGCCGTTTGCAAGTTTCTCTTTAATCTCCCTGCCAGTCGGTGCTCAGGATGCTGGGTATCGGAGCCCATCACTGGTATATGGTGTGGTGCATCAAGTACAAATTTTTTCGGATAGAAATTTCAAACCCCAAAGAGTACAAAATTATTTATTATAATTTATTGCAGTTTATTTATATTTGGGGTATTTATTTATTTATTTGTTATTTATTAAATTATTTGGTCCCTTGGTTTTCGGGAAGTACGAATATCGGGTTTTGTGAAAATGTTTTAAAAGGGGAACATTTCCAACGGAGTGAATAGTGAGGGTTTTGAGAGAAATTGTTACCTCAATTGTTTATTTAATTATTTATTTAATTGTTCGGTATTGATTAATTAAATCCCTTTATTTGGTATATTATTAATATTAAAGGTGTACAGTAGATAGGGTCACTCACTGAGATGATTAGCATCTCACGTTTTTAAATTCCGTTCCCCTAGGTCCAGGTTGAGAGACGTTGATCTTCCGGGCGAGCCCGACATCTCAGCTCGTTGTCGAAAGTCCAAGAAGTATTTCTTCCCCTTTTCCTCTTCATCTTGTATTGTTTCCGTATCTGTCATTGTAGTAATTCATATTTATTTGTATAATGCTCTGTATACGGTATTGGACGTGTAGTTATTTTTTATGCACTGGGTTGCTGCTGTTATTATTTGAGCTGTAAATTTGTGGAAACAAATTGTAGTAATGTGGAAGGAATAAGGGGATGAATTTTAGAAGTGTGTTTTCAGTGCAAGTAATTTTTGGTAAGTCCTACCCTTAGGGGAGGTGTTGCCGGATTTTCCGTTGGAAGGTTCGGTGGTATTTCCCTGGGATCAGGGCTTGTCTAGGGTTCCGGAAAAGGAATTCTGGACGAGTCCTGACACCTACTATCTTGTGATAATGATTGTAACCTTTGATGTAGCAACCTATGGTAATGACTTGGTGTAAACCTCTTTCTCATAGCTCTTTTCATTTGTCGCTGAGTAGTGATAGGTTCATCTCCAACTCTCCTTCGAGTACTTTGCTCATTTGTCCACCATTAGAGTGCATAATGACCAAACTCCAAAGATACCAATTTAACTTTTTTAGCTTCCGAATAGTTATGACAATCAAAGATCATCTCGATGCACTTCTCCCACTCTAGCCTCCAGATCATTTTTTTCCCATAAAAGATGGTATGTTAACCTTAATATTCCCAAGATCATCATCCTCATTCATTGTTGGTATTCCATGGATTGATCTTCCTTGGAGTACAAAAGTATCATCAACTTTTTTCTTCAAAATCATCTTCAAAGTTATCTTCCTCGAATTCTTCTCTAGGTCGACCACAGCCTCCTCGATCTCAACCTCGGCCTCCATGAAATTCTTGTCTCAAATTTGGCCCACCTTGTGAAGTCTCTAACTTGTCCATCTTTTAATCTCTGTGGTCAAAATGAGCATTCATCCGCCATAATTGCTCCAAGACCGCCATCATGTCCGTGTGCTCACCTCCACTCCTCATAGCTTAGGAATCACATTTGAATCTTATGAATTCCTCTTCATTAATTCGTAATGAACCATCTAAGCTCCTCATTCTTGAATTTTCCATGTTAGTAAAAATATTACAAAATAAAATAAATCCCCACAAAAATTCACTCCCTCATGTGTTTTACTCAAATAAGATCTCGATATTCGTGTTTGCATACTAGTTTTCGCTTTTTAACCCTCTTTTGAGCTTACTCTCTTGCCTTTTTCCACTTAAAAAATTAACTCAAAGTTCTAATTAAAATACACTAAAACAGGAATTAGATCACAAGTGTACCTTAATTTAAACTTATCAATAAAAAGCAAACAAAAATAATCAAATACCAAGTGGAATGAAAATACATATTCTCGGCTTTTCTAAACTAAAACAAGGTAAATCAACAAGCAAATTTTTGGAATGAAATAAAAGCTGTCCAAAATATGAACCAATAATTCAAGAATAAAATATAGAGAAACAAATTCAAATACAAACAAGAATCAAATTGAACAAAATCCTTTACCAATTTTAATCCTAATAATTTTAGCACTCAAAATTCAAATATCCAGCAGCAAGATTGAACTTCCAGAAACTCCAAATATTGAATAAATATTCAACAACTCTCCAATTCCAATAAATTCCAGCAAACAAATTCAAACTCCAAACTTCAACCAAAACCGGCCTTTTACAATTTTTTTTTCTTCTTTTTTTTCTTTTTTCACTCACAGAATATAAACTCAACTGCAGTAGCAAGAATTAACAACAAAATTGCAAATCCGACACCAAAATCCCACCAAACCCGTGACCTCACTCCAATAATAACAAATTGCACAATTTTATATCTTTATGCAATATGCTTTCAAACTGCTTTTTTTTTTTTTTTTAATCACAAATATGATGATGCAACATAATTTCTAGCAGCACCAAAATTAACACAAACTGTAATTCTCAACCAAAAATGAACTCAAACCCGTGCCTCAAAAAATACTAATGTTCAAATTTTGTGAATTTAATTTTTGTTGCCGCAAACACACTTCTTTACCTTTTTTTTTTTTTTTTAAACTATATGAATGCAATTAAGTAAGATTAAAACAGCAAAGAAAAATCAAAAATAAACTAAATTAACAAGAACAATAATGGAAAAAAAAAACCAACAAACTAGGAAGCAAAAATACGGTAAAAGAAGGAAAACCTAATTTGACTAGGAACCATGTTTTTTTTTTTTTTTTAAACTGTAGAATGTGTATAAGATAGATGCAACCTTCACCTAATACTAAAATTGTAGACTAACACAAAAATAAATAAAACAAATATGATAGATCAAACCAGAACAAAATCTTGACTCTGATACCAAATGATACGAACTTAGGTCGACTTGCCTCTAAACCCGTATTATATTAGCTCAGATCTCAATTAAGTTCAAGTTCATATAGAAAGACCTTAACCCCTAACCAACCTATGATTAAAAACCTTGGTATAATGAAGACATCACAATAGTGATAGATATCCTATTGATAAGTCAAAACTAAAATACTCACCCTCTAATGGTGTTTTAGGGATTTAAAAAGAACAAAGAGAATTCTATCTCATAATTAATTTTTTTGGATAAAATTGAAGGTTGATTTCTCATTGAAAATAAGCCCTTAAACAGGCTTGAAAAGAACAAAATAAAACCCTAAGAGAATAGACAAAATCGGCCAAACAATGTCCATTTCCTAATGTGGCAAAATTTTGTATTCCTTTCGTAATCTAATTTTAATTAATTAATTCCTTTATTTTAAATTAGAAGTTAATTAATTTTACAACTGAAATAATAGAATAATAACTTTTCTAAGTTGATTTATCCAGAAAATAAATAAACAAAAACCAAATAAAAGACTAATTTCCTACAACGAAAAGTCAAAATTAAATTAGGAAACTAATTGACTATCTTTCTAATGAAGCTGTCTTTGACCAATCTTTGACCAATTTAAGCATAAAATTAGCTCTTTTATACCATGTAGGATGTCAAATAAGATTATTATTGAGTCCCATAGGTTTCCCTTGATTGGAACAAAGAGAAAATGCCAAATCAGCAAAATATAGTAAAGTCAGCAACAAATCCAGCAAAACAGGCCAACTTTTTCCCCTATGAATACAAGCCCTTTTTGATTGCTTTTTATTCTACCCTGGCTTGATTCCATAATCTCTTAATGATATTCATCGAATCCATGAAGTGTTGGAACAATTCCTTGCTGCCCAGAATCCATATTTGCACTAAAACAGCTTCCCGGGTCCTTAACGGCTTCTACCACTTGGATGCTTAAAACAAGCTTTGTATCTTCAGGTATTGACAAGCCCTTTTGAGAATTGATTACTCCCTATACAAAGGCAGCTAGGTTTTCCTTAAATCTCTTGGCTTGAGCCTTAGTGATCGGCCCGGTCTTCATCCGTAATGAATTAGTACCCCAGCGGGTAGTCAGTTGTGTAGGTTTGGGTGCATTCTCATCAATAGCTAGATCTCAAAGGGCCATAAGCTATACAACTTGAAGAAACACAAACTAATTATAAGCCAACATGTCATATTGATGAGAAAGGAAGTTGGAATTAAGAAAAACAAGAAATTGAATGCTACTGTCCCCAAGTTTTATTCTAGAAAAATCAGCAAATGAAGAAGAAAATGATAAAGAAAGTGATGAAGATTCAAGTCAACCAAGCAAACCAACACCATCTTCAAATTTTCCCTCAAGTTTGAGTTTCATCACCAACCTTAACACTAAAGAAAATAAGCAGTATGAGTACAAGTTCAAGTTTCATCACCAACCTTAACACCAAAGAAAATGAGGACTATGAGCGATATTCTATAGCACCCACCTCTACTGGCGGACCTATCACTCTCTACCAATATTGTTTCCAATTTAACTACCACACTCAGTGTACGTTTATAAGTACTCCCATCTTAAGAGTGCTTAACTTCAGAGTGCTTTCAAACTTTAAAGTCAACTGCTTTAAAAAGATTTCAGCGTTATGAGAGTGACTATCATTACATTTGAACCATCCACTAACTATCACTACATTTGAAACATCTCATGAGTCACACTCGAGCGACGTAAGGCTAGATACTAGGTAGCCTACCAATGTTCCATACCCACCCCCCCCCCCCCCCCAAAACTTGTCATCACAATCCACCCTCATGTGGTCCAACATCCTCGCTAGCACTCTTTTGGTCAGGTATAGTATAACAATTTGTCTTGAAGTACACCGAAAATTTCTCAAGTTGACCAAAGTTGACCAGGTTTGACCGTTATTGATCGAGAGGGGTTAAACTTTAAATTTTTGATTCGGATAGAATTTTAGGTTGTCCAAAGTACTCTTGTGAAGTATGCATCGACTAAAATTCGTAGACTGGTAGCACATTGAAAATGCAGCTACGGTTTGAAAGTTATAAGCAAAACAAGTTGAGATCCGAACTATTCAAGGGTGTTGGAGTTGACTTTTTATTCTTGCTTAATCTGGGTTGGACTCTTGCATGGTTGTAAAGTACTCGTTGATATGAGTTCATGGACTAGCGTCACACTAAAATTGGACTTGCAGTTGAAAAGTTATGGATATGTAAAGTTGTGGTTGTGTTTTCCAAGACTGGTTTTACTAAGTAATAAAATATTTGAAGAAGTCCTTAAATTGTGCCATGTGCTGCATTGGGAAAGTGCCATGTGCCACTGTAATTTAATCATCATTGTATTAATAAACCTAAATATGTAGATATTTTATCTTTTTATGTTTAATTATTATTATTTTATTATTTCTCTCTCTTTCCTTTTCTTTTCTTTTTTCCTCCTCCCACGCACATGACCTCTCTTCTCCTTCCCATGAAAACAATTTCTCTCTCTTCCCTCTTCCTCTCTCTTTTCTCTCTCTTCTGTCTCCCTCTTCCTCTTGGGTTTCCACCTATTTCTTTTTCTTCGGCCACCAAGAAGGTGCACGCGCCAACTGGCTTGAAAGCCTATGGCTAGGCAACACCAGCAGCTAAATTTCAGATGATTTGGTTGGCAGACGCGTCAGGATCGGCCCTCCAAACCCGGCGATCGTCAGTCCTCTGGTAAGCCCACTTCCCAGCGGCTCTCAACCCCCTGATTCCAAAAATGACCTCCATTTGCCCAAATTCTAAGATGTTTGTGAGATACGCGGAGGGGAGTGTTTGACTTAAACTGTCCATTCATTTTCCGATCAATCTCGTTGGTTT
Organism: Ziziphus jujuba; assembly: GCF_031755915.1. Taxonomy (NCBI): domain Eukaryota; kingdom Viridiplantae; phylum Streptophyta; class Magnoliopsida; order Rosales; family Rhamnaceae; genus Ziziphus; species Ziziphus jujuba. Next base: position 2,529,198 of record NC_083386.1, read on the forward strand.
TGAGCTCAATGGGCAATGTATTCTTCATCACATTAGCTTTTCTATAGGCACCTCATTTGCGAATTATAGTGGAATATTTTGAAAAATGTCATTTTTGAATAAAATATTATTATTTTAATGTGGAAATTTGAGAAATTTATCTGTTTAATATTTAAATAATAATTATTTATATTGAAGATGTCAAGTTTATGTTGAATTGAATAAATATGGCCTTGCAATAATATTTTTGGAAATTTAGGAAACTATAATTTTAAACCGCTATTAAATTATTATTAAATTATTGTTAATTTTACTGTGAGGTTATGACACCTATTCGAATGTATTTTTGTATACTTAATTATATATGAAATTGTATGTGGTTTTAATGGTATTTGGTATGAATTGATTTGACGGTTGAGGAATTAATTGTACTAAAGTACCGTGATAAACAAAAAATATGTTTATGTGTTTGATTATTTACTTATTTATGAAATTGAATTATTGTGGAAGGGATCAATTTTAATAAATTATGACTTAAATTTTATTCAGTTTATTGTTGATTTAAATGTTGAAATTTTGATGCATAAATAATGCATCTATGTGATTTTAATTATGTATGACTTTTATATATTTTTCTTTATATTGTTTTAGTGTAAATTGATTTCATGAATTAGAAGAAAAATATTTATTTGAATTGTAGCATTTCCAAAAATATATACTTATGGTTTAATTAATTTATTTATTATTCATAAACTTGATTTTTATCTAATTTAATCAAAACTCATTATTTTAATAATATTATAGTTATAGTTTTTAGATGCACTATACACGTATCGGTTTTTTGTAGTTGTGGATGTGATTAGCATGCAGCTTTATACTCTCTCGTAGTTGGCATCAGACAAAGGATAGGTAAGTTTGAGATTGGTCATAGGCACCCCCTCCATGGCCGGGATTACGATTTATAGTATCGGCACTGCTGCCAAGGCAGCCTGTAATACCCCATCCCAAAGTACAACGGAAGTTTTCCAACTTTGGCTGAGGTTGACCGTTGACCGTTGACTTTGACCATTGACTGAAGGGGTTAAAAGTTGACTTTTTGAATCGGATGGAATTCTATGTTGACTGCGGTACCGTTATGAAGTACACGTTGGCACGAGTTCGTAGACTAGTAGTACGTCAAAAACGGAGCTACGGTTTGAAAGATATGAGCAAAACAAGTTGAGGTCTAAACTGTCCAAGGGATGCCCGAGTTGACTTTTTATTCATGCAAAGTTGAGCTTTGACTCATGCATGGTTGTGAAGTACTCATCAATACGAGTCCGTAGACTAGCGGCACATCCGATTTGGACATATGGTTTGAAAGTTATGGACCTGTAGAGTTTTTCAAATACTGTATTATTTTAATATTATTTTTAAACGTGTAACGATGTGCCACGTGTAACTTAATAAATGTGACCATGTGTCACCATGATGAGGTGCCACATGTCAACCATGCTTAATACCATATTACTTTATTATTGTTATTTTATATAACAATATTATTTTTAATATTATTTAATTATTTTTGATTTATTTTCTTTTTATTTCTTTTCTTTTTTCTTTTTTTTCTTTTCCCCCATGTGGGAAAAATGCCCAGCCTCCCTGAAGCCTTTTTCTTTTTTCTTCTTCTTCTTCTTCCTTTCCTTTCCTTCCTCCTCTCGGGTTCTTGCCGTATTTTTTAATTCTGGCCACCACCTTGCTACACGCGCCGGCCAGAGAGGAGCGGGGGATGGAGGCGAGCTCGGTGGAAAAATTTCCCGGCCAGACGCCGCCGGACGCACCCAGATCGGGCCGGTGAAGTAGGCGGCGGCGGGTTGAGTTTTCCGGCGATTCTCGCCGTTTCCGGCCAACCCAGCTCGACCCATACCTCTATCCCACCATCTTCGACCCCTATGAGTCCATTTCCGGGGTTAGATTGCCCAAATTCCCCACCGTTTGAGAGATCGCTCAAGTTTAAACTCGGCTGAAGCTTTCTGGCCAAATTCCGGCCACCGCCGGTTGAATTGAGCTCAATGGAGGTCGGTATGTGATCCTCATCTTACAAGCTTTCCGTAGACATATAATTTGTCAATTTTGGTTAACGTTTGTGTTTAACCCCCTGGGTACCGGGTATTATTTATCCGAATAAAATATTAATTTATTTGAGATGTGTAATGTTGTTGTTCTAGGAGCACAGATGAGTCGTGGAATTGATCCCATAAAGGATCTTGGTTTAATTACGTGCTTCAGGTGAGTGACCCACCTTTAAAACTATTTTGGGGTGATTAATTATGTTTATTTCGTGTTAATTTTGGTATCTGGAATTATGCTCATGTGGTGGAAATTTAATTATAATTGTGGAAAAATATTATTTTATAAGTACGTATATGTTTATTGGTGCTAAACAGAATTTTGGGTTATTCAAAAAACCCCGATTTTTATTATTGTGATATAATGGTATTTATTAGACATGAGCAAAGTATTTTCATTAAATAATTGTATTTGGGTTTTTAATATTATTTTTGGGCATAATTGGTTTAAATATTTTAAGGAAAATATTTGTTTAATTGGTGGTTTAAATTTTATAATTATGCCCGTGGAATATTATTTGATGGATTTTGTGCTACGAGAAAAATTATTTGTATATCATTATCGATGGTTTCGTACCGAAAATGTTAAAGGAAAATGTGGGATGGTGAATTTGAAAACTGGTATATTTCCCATGGTGATTTTTGAAAAATCGGTATGGTAATAAGAAATTTAATAATTGGTTTTAGACGCACTCATACAGTATTGGTGTTCTGGCTGTATATGTGGATTAGCGCGCAAGTTATTATGTCTCCCGTGAGTTGCCATTGGACCGAGGGAAGGCAAGTTTTATATAGTGCACATAGCCGCCCCCTTCCATGGCCGGGATGACGGTTTCAGCAGCGGTACTGTCGGGACGCCGAAGTGCCGTGTACAAGTTTCTCTCTTTAATATCCCCGCCAGTCGGTGCTCGGGACGCTGGATATCAGAAGGCATCACTGGTATATGGTGTGGTGCGTCAAGTATAAATTTTCGGATAGAAATTTCAAACCCCAAAGTGTTCAAAAATTATTTATTATTTTTTATTACATCTTATTTATATTTGGGGTATTTATCTATTGTTTATTAAATTAATTGATCCCTTGGTTTTCGAAAAATGCGAATAACGGCTTTTGTGAAAATATTTTAAAAGGGGAACATTTCCAACGGAGTGAAAAGTGAGGGTTTTGAGAGAAATTATTACCTTCAAATGTTTATTTGTTTATTTATTTAATTGTTTGGTATTAAGTAAGTAAATCCCTTTATTTGTTATATTATTAATATTAAAAGTGTACAGTAGATAGGGGTCACTCACTAAGATGATTAGCATCTCACGCTTTTAAATTCCATTCCCCTAGGTCCAGGTTGGGAGACGTTGATCATTCGGGGCGAGTCCAATGTCTCAGTTCGTTGCCGAAAGTCCAAGAAGTATTTCTTCCCTTTTTCCTCTTCATCTTGTATTGCTTCTTTATCTGTCATTGTATTAATTCCACATTTATTTGTATAATGCTCTGTATACTGTATTGGACATGTAGTTATTAAATACTGCATTAATTCCCTGTTATTCTTTTGGAGTGCTGCAAATTGTGGAATTATATTGTAGTAACGTGGGAGGAATAAGGGGATGTTTTTAGAAGTGTGTTTTCAGTGCAGGAAATTTGTGGTAAGTTCAACCCTTAGGGAAGGTTCTGCCGGATTTTCCATTGGAGGGTCCGGTAGGATTTCCCTGGGATCAGGGCTTGTCTAGGGTTCCGATGAGGAATTTTAGACAGGTCCTGACACAGCCTGGATGCAGGTTTCTTTCTTTAACCTCCTCCTTAGGTGGCGCTTTGGGACACTAGGCACCATCGGGCATCATTGGTATATAGTATGTGCATCAAGTATCTTTTGTATAGATATATATATATATATATATTTTATAATTGTATGTATCACACCATACAGGGGCGATGATCCGATGTGGTCTATGAAGAACTAGCCTCATAACTATGTTGCTTACTAATCCAAGGGATTGGACGGCTAATCTAGGCAACCACCCTAGACGTATTGGGCAGCAGGGTGCCGGCGACAGTTGGAATCATGAATTGCGTAGCATGTTGGAGGGTATCGTTTCTATCCCTGATACGAGTGTATATTTCATAATATGTTTTGAATTTTAAAATATTATTTGACCTTATATTATTTTATCTATTCATAATATGATTTTCTAATATTATACTTAATTGCTTTTATTGTCATTACTATTATTAATATTATTTATGTTACTAATATTGCAATTATTATTTATCAGAATTACATTTACAATTATTTTCATTATTATTAATATTATCATCATCATTATGATTATTATGATTATTATTATTTTTATTGTTATTGTTGCCATCATTTATTTTTATCTTTATTTTTATTATTATTATTATTTCTATTATTATTATTATTATTATTGTTATTATTATATGGATTCTTTAAACAAGTGTCACAGTCTACGAGCAAGAAAGCTAGCCATAGGGCAAGTGGGATAGTTCTTAGGGCAGCTGTGGTTATGTTATAGCTCTTGGACAGGTGATTACCTTCGGATAAATATGATAGCCCTCTGGCATGTATGATAATATGATAGCCTTTAGGCAAATTATATTAATATTAATACTTTTTTTATCATTAAAATGATTTCTATTACTAGTATTGTTGATGTAGTGATTGTTTTACTTTTCTTTCTATATTACGCATCAGTATATTTGTAAAATGATATTTGAAATATATTTGAAATGTACAACACCAAGTGGGTGGCGTAGACGGACGTGAATGATTAAAGATATATTTTGGTTGTTTATTTAGTAAATTATTCTTATGGCATATATATGTGTGTGTGTTTTATACAAATTGTTATCGAAGTGCTGCTATTTGTGGAAATTATTGTAGTAAGGTGGGAGGGATAAGGTGGTACCATATAGGAGTGCATTTTCATACAGGTAAATTTTGTGGTAAGTTCTACCCTTAGAGGAGATGTTGCTAGATTTTCCATTGGAAGGTTTGGTCATGTTTCCATGGGATCAGAGCTCATCTATGGTTCCAGTGAGGGATCTTAGACCAGTCTTGATATATAGGCTTTGATACTATTTGTAACACCCCACTTTTAATAGCGTATTTGTCACTCTCCATTGATATTGTGCCAAAATTGGCCACCACACTCACATAAGCATACTTAACTTGAGAGTTCTTTTGAATCATAAAGCTAACCACTCTGGAAAAGAACTAAAAACAAAGAAGTTTTTGTGGTTAGTTAAAAGACCAAAAAAAAAAAAAAAAAAAGGTTATTGGAGTGAAATAAATCTACAAGCTGTAGTATAATGCTGACCGTACGATGCAAAAAAACAAAGCAAAATTGGTAGCAAAGGATATGCTGAATAGTCAAAAGATGGCTCATTATATCAACTTGATGTGAAATTAACCTTTTTGAATGGAAAGTTAAAGAAAAAGGTCTTGTAGAACAACTTCAAGGATTTTGTGACACTCCGTTCCAAAGTATAACGAAATTTTCTTCAAATTGACTGAGGTTGATCGGGTTTAACTGCCATTGACTAAGGAGGAGTAAATTTTGACTTTTTGTTTCAGGTGGAATTTTGCATTGACCAAAGTACCATTGAGAAGTATGTGTCGTCCTGAGTTCATAAACTAGTAGCACGTCGAAATTGGAGTTATAGTTTAAACGTTATGATAAAGACAAGTTGTGGTCCAAATTGTCCGAGAGTGCCAAGTTTGACTTTTTTTCTTTAGAATTTTGGGTTGACTCTTATATGGTTGTAAAGTACTCGTAAATACAAGTTCATAGACTAGCGGCACACCTAATTTGGATATTTCGTTGAAAAGTTATGAACGTGTAAAATTTTCCGAATACCGTAATATTTTAAACATGTGTAAAATATGTGAATAGTGTGTGCCATGTGTCGATGTTTCAGCCAATTTGTGAGTGAACAGTATCACCCACGGGTGGCTTTAATTAGCTTGAAACACATGTGAGCCGATGGGGAGAAAAGAGAGAAAGAGTGGGGAGAGAAAGAGAGAGAGAGAGAGATAGAGAGAGAGAGAGAGAGAGGAGAGAAACCCCACCACTGGCCACCACCGCTTCAACCCTTTCCAACCCTCCTCCACCTACATGGGCCAGCCACCCCTCACTAGCCCTTCAAACCCAATTGTCCAGCTAAATTTGAAGGCCAAACGGCCACTATGCGTTGGGATCGGTGACTTTTCTGTCGACGGTGTTGATCACATTTTCTGATGATTTCTCCCAAACCAACGAACCATTTTTCTCACTGCCAGTCCCATTAGAACACCCATCCTCTGATCCACCCCCCCAACCAAAATCACGACCATTGGCCATCGAACGCACCGCAGGTGGTGGTTTTTCTCGATGGGGCACTGTGGCTCGCTGAAAAACACCATTCTGATGAGTTCCTAGTGATCCCAGATCCCACCTACCCTTCCCCACTAATTCGACCTCCCTAAACCCAAACCGAGGTCGGTTTCCTCCAATTCACAATGGTTTGAGAGAATTGAGGACATTAAGTCCAAGAGCTTTCTGGTGAAATTTCGGCCACTACGGGTTCGATCTCCGGGAAGTGAAACTCAATTCTTAATCCTTGCATTGTAAGCTTCATTTTGATATATTATTTGCGAATTTTGGATACCGTTTGTGTTAGCTTTCTGGGTACCGTGTATTAATTACCCGAAGAAAATATTAATTTATTTGTTGTGTAATGTTGATATTTTAACAGCACGTGAGGATCGTGAGATCGATCCTGTGAAGGATCTCGATTGATATGTGTGCTCACATTGAGTGATCCACCTTCAAAATCAATTTCGAGTGTTAAATTAATTATATTTTTGGATATTTTAATAATTGAATATTTTTATTATTTGTTAAATATTTGACAATTGTTAATTAAATTTTGATGCCAATATTTGAATAATTTGAAATATATAAATATGTGCATTAAAGCATGGTTGATTTTTGATAAATTATGGAAAACTTATGTGCATGAAATTCGATTTAAAGAAATTATGAATTTAATATTATTTTATTTATTGTCTAAATTAATTGTGAGTTTATTATGATTAATAAGAATGCATTTTATATGGATTTATGAAATTGTGAATTTTTATGTGATTTTAATGAAATTATGCTCATCTTATATTTAAAGGATTTAATGATTTTGTTTTAAAAATTATGCTTAAGAATATATGTTTACGCATTTGAATATTGCGAGATTGATTTATTTATGGCCAATTGATGGGCTTTAGGCATTGGATTTGTGACGATGATTTAGAAAAAAATTGTGAAAAAATTACGGGTTTAATTGAATGGAATAAACCTTGTGTTACCTACGAAATTTTATGATTTGAAAATATATTAATTTTATGATTTTTTGATGCACCATAAAGTAGTGATGTTCTGTACTGTATATGGATATGATTAGTGCGCATATAGACATGATTAGCATGCAGGTGCATGTGATTAGCGCACAGGTGATTTATGAGTTTTTCCTATGGTTGCCATCGGACCAAGGGTAGGCAAGGTGATATTGGTCATAGCCACCCCCCTCCGTGGCCAGAATACTTGTTAGCAGCGGCGCTGTAGGACGCTACGCAACCGTAAGCCGGTTTCTCTCTTTAACCTCCTTGTCTGGTAGTGCTTGGGACGCTAAGTACCGTTGCCGCCACTGGTATACAGTTGGTGCATCAAATGGTTTTTACGATGTGATTTTAATTATAAAACATTTTAAAATTTTATTTAAATTAAAATGTATTTAATGGTGTTTTATATATTAAATTGTTTTGGTATCTTAAATTAAGTTATATTAAAACTTATTTTGTTTTATTTTATTTTTACTTTATATTTTAAACAGATATTTTAGATTATTTTAAATACTTCTTTTAGAAATTAATTGATTTATTTTATTTATTTAAATATTCCTTGGATCATTCTTTTAATATAAATTCTATTGTGATTTTTGTATTAATTGTTATGATATTTTATTTACAATTTAATATTTGTTAATAGCATTATTTTTATATTTGTATTTTTCACTATAAATTTTAGATTATTAATTTATTGTCTTTTAATTAAATATTTTTTTGGATTTTGAGGCAAAAAATATCCGATTTTTTGAAACCTTTTAAAAAGGGAATATTTCAAACTGAGTGATTGTGAGAATTTTGAGAGAAACATTATTTTCAATTATTATTACTAAATTACTTATTTATTATTAATTAATCGGGTTCATTTTATTGTTATTTATTATTATTATTATTATTTATTTCCCTAATTAGTAGATTGGGTCACTCACTCAGATGATTAGCATTTCATATTTTTTTAAATTTCATTTCCTTAAGCTCAGGTGCCAGACACTGTTCGATCGGGGTGAGCTCGACAGTTTGATCTTTTTTGAAAGACCAAGAAGTCTCCTTTTTTTTTTTTTCATTTCTTATTATGTGATATTTCTTTCTACTCTATTTGTATTGACTATCATAGTTAGAAGTTTACAAATGCTCCGTATACTATGTTGGATGTAATATTTAAATATTTATGCACTGATTCCTTATTATTTATTTGAAGTGCTGCAAACTGGTGGAATTAAATTGTAATAAAGTGGGATGAATAAGACAATATTTATAGAAGTGTGTTTTTTGTACAGAGAATTTTGTAGTAAGTCCAACATTTAGGGGAGATGCTGTCGGATTTTCCATTGGAGGGTCCAATAGGGTTTTCCTGGAATCAGGACTTGTTTAGGGTTCCGGTAAGGAATCTTGGACGGATCCTAACAGATTCACTGTAAAAGGAAAGGAAGAAAGGCTATACACGCTAAAAAAGGCTTTGTATAGACTCAAACAAGCTCAAAAAGCTTGGTATAGCCAAATTGATGGCTACTTTGCTAAGACAATTTCCAAACAAATAAAAGCAAGCCAACCTTGTACGTGAAGCATCAAGATGAATCCAATATTCTCATTCTTACTTTATGTTTTGATGATTTAATAATTACAAGAAATTGCAGCAAAATGATTGAAAACTTCAGGAAAAAAATGATGAAAATATATGAAATGAGTTATTTGGGTTAGTTACATTATTTTCTTGGTATGAAGATATATCAAGATGATGGGGGAGATTTCATTTGCTAAAAGAAATATGCTAAGAAAATATTAAAAAAATTCAAGATGCATGTTTGCAATCCAATGGCTACTCCCTTAATATGCAATGAAAAATGGAAGAGTGATGGTGCAAGGCGAGTAAATGAAACTTATTATAGAAGTCTTGTGGGAAACTTGCTTTATCTCACAGCTACACTGCCCGATATCATTTATACAGCAGGTTTGCTATCAAGGTTCACAAGCAGCCCCAATCAAATGCATTATGGAGTTGGAAGAAGAGTATTGAGATACAGCTAAGACACTCTAGAACCTAGAATTAGATTTGGAAGAAAAGAAGAAACAAAGTTGGTTGGCTTTTGTAATAGTGATTGAGGAGGATGTGTGGATGATATGAAGAGCATACCCGACCATATATATTTTCTCTTGGTTCTGGAGTATTTGATTGGTCATCAAAGAAGCAGGAAAGTGCGGCTCAGTCATCTACAAAAGCTAAACACGTATCAGCATCGATCTCTAGCAACTTCGGACGCAATTTGGCGTAGAAAGATTTTAGACGACATTGGTGAGAACAAAATGAAGCAATAGAAATGTGTTGTGACAACAAATCAACAATAACAATGGCAAAGAATGTTGTTTTTCACAAGAGGACAAGGCATATTAAGACCAAGTATCACTTTATAAGGGATACAATTGAAGATGGAGATATTCAAGTTCAATATTGCAAGTTAGAATATCAAATTGTTGATATAATTATGATCAAGGCTCTTACGAAAGACAAGTTTCAATACTTGAGAGTGGCATTGGGAATACAAAAAATGCACATTAAAAAGAAGGATGTTGAAGGTTAATGTGCACATGTGGTAAATGTCTTATTTAATTTAACCATGGTTATGTAAAAGTAAAACTAGAGTTAATTGTGTTTTGTCGTGTGGCCAAGACATTGCCACATGTAAGGTTTGATCTTAAATCTAGAAAAACCTAATTGAAGCCTTTTTGGCTTTGCTAATATAAGAATCGATAGGGTTTTAGATGTGAAAATATGATCAGACTATCCAAAAATATTAAGGAGAAGAAACAAGCTTTTTTTCCCCCCTTTTTCATATTGCCGATATCTTCGTCTGTTGATATCATATTCATATATATGTATGTATATATATATATATATATATTTTTTTTTTTTCCTGATTTCTTTCCTCTTATCATAAACATATGTGCTAGAACAATATATTTGTGATGGTTTGCTTAATTCCTCTGCTGGTCACATTATTTTCTGTAGAAACAGCCAAAAGATTTCGAACATTACATATAGACTCCAATTAACAACTAAAAGAGTTAACACGACAAACAATAACAGAGCATTGACGGTGGAATTAGCTCGTACATTACTAAGAATAGTAAATATCATAAAGTAAAAGTAGGAGTGCATTAGGACATCAAATAAATTAAAATAGCTAGAAACAACTAATTAATACATACCAAGTTCCAACACAATTTAGCGTCAGTACTTCTACTTGCGCAAACAAAATCAAAATGTATGTTTGTACAGATGTAACCAAATAATAATTAAAACATATTTGATATTTTATAACCGAACTAGTCATATTAGTTCGTTAATTCTCAACAGAACATCCTTAACTTGTTTGGTAACGTGAAAGCAAACCATCTAAATATGATTAAACAAGAACCAAACATACAACACACCTGATTGTGTAAAGATATATTTTTGTGGCTATCAGTCTTGTCTCTCCGTTTTTCAACTCCAGAGTCCAAAACGGCTTCTAACATTGTTGTGAGGATCATTTCTCTTGACTATTGTGGATATTGGAAACGAAAACATAGAAAGAAAGTATAGGACGCATAACAAGGACGAAAACTGGAATGCAATGCCACCACTACGAAAAGGGTTGTCACTGTACTTAGGTTTTTCAGGGAGGACTGTCATTATGGCCTGGTCCAGAGCACAAACCATTGCCACAAGTGAGAATGTTGTTAGAAATGCTATCCAAACCACTGGGATTATAGAATTTACGAATTTTCGAAATAGTGGGACAAAAAAGTGGATCAACATGGAGAAAGTGGAGCAAGTAAAAGCCATTTTATCATAAGTAAGAAAATTTTGGAATTCTTTACTTCCACTGAAAATTGGTATGCCTTGGTCATTGTATCCACCAGGCATTGTGAAAGCGGCTGCAAAGGAAGCAGCGGCTATAATTGTGGATATCACTAGATTCAGGCTGACCACATCCTTAGTCGCTTGGTTTAACACTGAATGATGCTTCGTTTGTTCGTCTCCTTCATGATGTTTCCCAGCTTTTTTTTCTTCAACTTGTATTTCGTCTTTTTTCTTCTCATTGTCATCTCTCTCTCCTTCTTTAGTTTCTATTGCCTCCACCTTCTCTTCCAAACGTCGCGGTGGTGCTGGTGGTAAACCAATTGCTATCCCCAACTTCTCCATAATTTCCAACTGAGCACGTGTAACTTACAAGTTAGTTACACTTTACAAAAAATAAAAATATAAAACTCTGGCTACGAACTTTGATTAAACTTTTCGATTTTAATCATTTTGTTAAATACAAAATTGAGATCTTAGTGGGAATACCTTGATTAAACTTTTCTCATTTAATCATTTTGTTGAATACAAAATTGACATCTTGGTGGGAATTTCATACACTGTACCCTAATATATATATACTATTGGTTGAAATAAGTCTGATTAAATGCAATTGTGTGACAGAAAACTTACAATTTCAATATCCTTAAGCTTCTCGTTTGATAGGATAAGGTCAACGTAGGTCTTTCCCTTGTTGTTGGCAGCCCTTTTGTCAATTTTTGAGTCATTTTTCAGCACTGCTAGGATTTCGATATCTCCTTGAATAGAGGCTATGTGCAAAGCTGTATTTCCTTTTTTATCTTTCTCATTTATAAGATCCTGAAATGCCAATGATTTTAGTAAAAATTTCACCACTCTTTCCTGTCTATTTTCCACAGCAACATGAAGAGCCGTACGATCATGATCATCCAACAACTCACAAATATCTGGACAACTTTCGATCAGAACTCTAATTACACCAACATTTCCTTTCTTTGCGGCAATGTGAAGGGCAGACATACCTTGTTTATTGTGCGAGTAAACAAGGGCCTTATTCTCATCCATCAGAAATAGTTTAACAAGCCCCTTATTGCCAAGGTGTGCAGCATAGTGGAAAGGAGTCCACCCAAAATCATCAGCTTTTTCTAGTCCAGACTGAGATTTTTCTAGCAACTTACACACAAAATCTGCATAGAAGTTGACAAAATGTGGAACATAAATAACCAAATTTAAACTCTTTTCAAAATAGGTCATTTTCAAAAATGTTTTTCTTTTGCCATTATAACTGGATGTCATATAGTTTTTATCGTTCATGTCTCTTTAACCTCTAAAAAAGAGAAAGAAAAAAACATAAATATCAACGAATTAATGAGCACTTGACTAACAGAAACACATATATTTATACACATTCATATAATATATGTTTTTTTTTTTTAATTTAATTGAGATACATTAATATTATATTATGTAGTTTTACATTATTTTAATTGAGGCCATATGTATGTTTGAAGGCATTTCGATTTTTTTTTTTTTTTTTTTTCCCGGGACAATGAAGGTGTTTCAATTGGGTTGTCGTTTCCATTTTAAGACTGCTTAATAGTGGACTGAAAGAGGTATATATGTGCCTTCCACATGTTGATATTTTGGAACCTAGCTCTGCCATAATGACGACACCAAAATCCATTATGGGTGCTTTTAAGCTGAAAACCGATACCACTTATCAAAGCTGCAGTCAAAATTCGGGAAACATTGGCATCGTTTACTTTCCCCTTTTTTTTTTTTTTTTTTTTTTTAATAATTTTTATAACACTGGTCCAGATGTTCAGCACGTGAGGGCGCGCCATGTAATGTGTCTAACAAAATTGAAAATTAAGGGCCTCAACCGAAGTTCTTAGAACATTACGCTTCAGCAGGAAATAAAAATAATAATAATAAAAAATAAGAAGAAATATGTACCTGGAATAAACTAGCTAGAAGAGTAAAGTGCATTTAACCCTCTATGTCTCTTAATTTAGATATGTTAATGACAATCTGAAAATACTGGTTAATTATATAATTTTATTATATTGAAATGAAGTAAGAATGAAGTGCATGTTTATATGGCCAATTGTCAGTCCACTGTCAATCAGCGAAATTGACGGTGAGTATTTTTGCAATAATTACTATTGTTTAGATTAGAGTAATACTAAGACTGTTTTTTATTTCCTAATAATATATATATATATAAATATATATATTATTTCGTAGTTGAAGATCGTCAAATGTACCCAACTAAAATCAGTTAATTGATATATATGGCATTTCGTTTATTTTTTTAATAATAATAACAATAATAAAATGCATATGTGACGTTCAAATACAGCACTAACCAATATTCTCCATTTCTAAAATAAAGAGGAGGAAAAATAAATTTTAGTTATGGAAAAGAACCATAAAACAAATTTTAGTTATGGAAAAGAACCATTAAACAAATTTTAGTTATGCAAAAGAACCATATAACTCAACAGCGACGAGAAATTGTGTCTTGAAACACTGAAAGAGAAGATTGTTTTTTACCTGTCCTTTCGTTGTTGGGTTGTAATAAGAGTGTTGCTGCATTAGCTATTCCTTGATTGAAGGTAAAATAAATATTCCGGAAGCGAAGTAAAACGGCCTCTTCAAAAGTGGAAGTTTTACGACCTAAGGGAATTAGATCAAGAGCAATAAATTTTTAATTAGCCTAAATGAATGATATCAAATAGTTAGCCATGATAGGCAAAAGACTTCTAGAGGATTTCTCGTCATCTAACTTCATAGGAGATTTGAAGTAGAAAAAAAGGATGATTGATACAAGATCAAGATTTATAAATTGCAGTATTTTGATACCTGGCAATATAATTCCTGCTTTATAGAGTACATAGCTTTACAAGTGTTAATGATTATCATTTATCCAACTAAGTTTTCAAAATTAAATTACTAATTGAAGTGACAACCTCATAACTTGACATGTCAACATATGTATATGTTCTCACCTTAGATTGGAAATATGTTTCCAATATATCATAATTTTAAATTGCAATGATACAAAGCATACAAAAATATTCTTTCTAAGCACTGACAAGCTGCCTGACTGACTCCCAATTTCATGTAAAAAAAAAATTAAAGAAAAAAAGACAATCTCTACATGTTGAGAGATTGTTAACGCCCAATATAAGCTAGATGGCTATGCCTAGTAGAATAAAATTTATGAAATATATATCTGTAAGAAGGTTTTATAAAAAAATTTTACTATTTATCACTACTAATAATGAGCAACAGTAAGATCCATGTTGAAATGGTAAATACTAATTGAATGTATTAATTATATATTAATTCTTTATACTAAAACTTTAAGATGATAAGCCCAACCATTTTAAGAACATCCTCAAAGAACTTTTTAAAATAAAGTGTATATTTTCAACGATAAAGAATATTTTTTTAAGACAAATAGTGAAATTTTAAGGTGTTCTCCAACAATACTCTTAATTCATATTCTTTATTCTTTTTTTTAATAACATTGATTGTATTATTTATATTAGTTTTCTTTTCCTTTTGTATAATTATATTTCAAATATTATATAGTGGCATGGAAACTCGTAATACATTTAATTAAATTAATATAATATCAAAATAAAGAATATATTTTGCCTTTACATTTTGGAGATTTAATGTGTAACATTTTGACTTGAGAAATCTCTCAGAATTTGAATTTTGACCAAGTTTGATTGGCGTTGACCAAGGTTGACTAAGTGGATCCCTCGGGAACTTTTTGGTACAACTAGCATTCGTTTTGATGAGGGTATCATTGTGAAGAACATATCATCACAAGTTCATAAACTGGTAGCTCACCTAATTTTGAATTAGGATCAAGGAGTTATGGTGAGGACAAGTTTTTATTTGGATTGACTAAGTGGGGTCCAAAGTTGAATTTTTATTTGATTAAGGTTTAGTCTTGACCAGCATACCATCGCATAATACCCGTTAATATGAATCGATAAACTGGTAACATATTCAATTTGGAGCTACGATTAGAAAGTATTGGCTTTATAAAATTTTATAATTGTTTTACTAATATTGGCCCTAACCCATCCAAATTTTTCCTCATCGCCCATCCCACCTAAAAGCCCACCTTTAGACAGGCCACTTACCATTTTTCAAGCCAAGGCTACCGGCAATGTGTCAAAATTAGGCATCTAAATTGCCGGTAATGCTTGAGTTTGGTTGCCAAAATTTGGGCATTTTCAAGCCGTGTAAATACCCTTACCTATTATTTATGGACCCTTGAGTCCATTTTTGAACATCTTTCCTTCTAACTCTTGCTAGGTTAAGAAATATCACATTGTAAACTTCAATCCAATCTTTTTGGTGTAAATCCAATCATCACCGACATCCCTGAGCTGAGGTGAGTGCATTTCTTGTTGTCCATTTTATGGCCTTCCACTGATATATAGTTTGTAAACTTTAGTTGAGTTTTGAGTATAAACCCAATGTGGATTAATTTAGTATAATGCCCGATAAAATTCGACCTAAATTGGACAATCTAGAATGTTATTGATGTTGTATATAGGTTCCTAATTGTTATTGGGAGCTATTTGATGGTTCAATTTTGTTAGAATATCAACAGATGAAAAACCTCAAATTTTTGGCTTTAGATCAAATGGGTCTACTGGGTAATTTATCTAATCAGGTGTCCAATTTTGATAATTCTTAAGTCATGGAATAAAACTGAAACCACAGATCTTAGCTGTAATTTTATTTGTTTTCATGGGATCCCAAGTAAAATTTCATAATATTTTAGACATCCAATGTTGAGCCAGAAAGTGGCTTGCTATGAAGTAGGAGTGAGTATGGCCAACCCAATGAGTAGAATAATTTTTAGATTGTGTTTTGGGCTTGCTTATAATATATTAATTATATGATTTAA
Source organism: Ziziphus jujuba (assembly GCF_031755915.1). NCBI lineage: Eukaryota > Viridiplantae > Streptophyta > Magnoliopsida > Rosales > Rhamnaceae > Ziziphus > Ziziphus jujuba. The sequence continues at coordinate 2,545,436 of NC_083386.1, forward strand.
ATCTTGTTATGTGGATTATGGAATTTATGAGCATGCATATGAACATGTGTGTCTGTCTAAATATAGATATTTATATATAATTAAGTGGTTTTGGTATATTATTTGAGATAGTAGTTTGGTGAATGATATATTTTTCAAATTATATTTTTAGATTATAATATATATTGGATTCCTGATCTTATACGCTATTTAAATTGACAATTGTATATATATACATATAAACGTATTTATGAATTCACCCAAAAAAAAAAATATATATATATATATATATAAACGTATTTATGTTTGATTATGTATGTTTGTGGTGTTTTTAAAAGATGAATTGATATGTTTAAAAGAAAATATATTTAGTTATTTATTTATTTACTTACCTGTTGATATGCCACTTTGAGATTTGGGATATTTATTTTGGTAAAATATTATTATGGATTTCTATCAGATTATTTGTTAAGTTTATTTATATGCATTTCATTATCTTAATTATTGAAATGCTTAAATGCTAATTTAAAGGTTTGATATATTCATATATGAATTTTATTCATTTAATTATTGGATTATTTGAGATTTGAGAATTTAATCCTTAGAACGGGTATTTTTATGATTATCATGTTTTATTAATAATTTCTAAATTATTATTTATGATTTGAAAAATTTACACTAATGGAGATGGTTTTGAAGGTACATTATTTTTCTTAAATTATTTGGTTTTATTAACATTTTTCAATGTTGGTTTATAAAAATGGATATTCAATCAAATGGTATATAAGCCAAATTATTCGAACATATATATATTATATTATACCACAAAACAATTTTTAAAACTAATAACCATAGCAATAATTAAAATAAATCAAACCATAATTTCTTTAAATTTCCAAAGATATTCTTTTGGCACCAAAACATATATTAAAAACATTATAAATTTATCTAGAAATTCTCTTAATATCAAATACATAAAACATATTTATAAAATATTTAATTATGAGATATTTCAAAAATGAAATTTGATAAAATTTACCAAAATCTCAAATTCCTTAGAACCAACATATTTTATGATGCCCAAATATTTAATTCCATTCAATTTTGGCATCAAAATTCCAAAATATAAATTTACTAAATATTCAACACATCAAACATATTTTCAAATAACCAATTAACACAAAATATATATATTTTAACATCCCAAAATAATTTTGATAGTGGGTCACTCACCTCGAGCACGCAATTAATCCAAGATCCTCCATAGGATCAATTCCACGACGTACACGTGCTCCTAGAACAACAATATTACACATCTCAAATAAATTAATATTTTATTCGGGTAAATAATACCGGGTATCCGGGGGACTAACACAAACGTTAACCGAAATTGATGAGTAATATACCGAATCGAAGCTTATGGAACGAGGATGGCGGATTGAGGCTTACCTTTCGGAGAACGGACCCGTGGTGGCTGAAATCTCACCGGAAAGCTTTCGGGATTCAAATCCTCAATTCTCTCAATCCGTTGAGATTTGAGGAAAGGGGACACCGGATTTGGGTTCAGAGGGTTGGAATTAGTGGGAAAGGAGGGGCGGTGCAGCCTGAAACTCACCGGAAAGTCAATTTCCCGGTGAGCCTCCGTGGTCACCAGAATTTGCCACCGCCGGCGGTGCGTCCGGTGGCCACTGGCCGTGATTTTTGGTGGGAAGGTAGATCTGGTGATGGGTAACTCAATGGGACCAGCGGTGAGGCAAACGGTGGCCGGAATAGGGAGAAATCGAGGTTTGAAGGAATTGGCGCCGCCGCCGAAAAAAGCCTCGATCCGGGCGCGTTAGCGGTCGGTTGGCCGTAGTTTTTGGCTGGCCGGCCGGTTTTCAGGTGGGCTTCAAGGTGGGGTTGTGCGTGTACTGTTCTGGTGGCCGGAAATGGGTGAACGGTGGTGGCCGGTTGGTTTCTCTCTCTCTTTCTCTCACCTTTCCCCGCCGGCTCACGTGTGTTGCCAAAATAAAAACCACCCGTGGGTGACACTGTTCACTCATGGGATTGGCTGAAATTGCAACACGTGGCATACACTGTTCACTCAAGCCAAATATATTAAAATAATACTGTATTCGGAAAACTTTGCATGCCCATAACTTTTTAACCAGATGTCCAATTTAAGCGTGCCGCTAGTCTATGAACTCGTATCGATGAGTACTTCACAACCATGCATGAGTCAAAGCTCAACTTTTCCTGAATAAAAAGTCAACTTCAGCACCCCTTGGACAGTTTGAACTTCAACTTGTTTTGCTCATAATTTTCAAACCATAGCTCCATTTTCGACGTGCTACTAGTCTACGAACTCGTGCCAATGTGTACTTCGTAACGGTACCTCAATCAATCTAAAATTCCACCTGAGTCAAAAAGTCAACTTTTAACCCCTTCGATCAACGGTCAACGGTCAACCTCAGTCAAAGTTGGAAATTTTCCATTGTGCTTTGGGACGGGGTGTTACAATTACTGTTACTCTTATTATTATTATTATAGGATAGTGGCTAGTGGAGGAAGCAAACACGATCCTGCATGGGAACATGGTTTTCCAATTGAAGGTAATAAAAGTGGAACAATATGCAAATATTGTAATCGCGTGATGAAGAGTGGTAGAGTAACACGATTAAAATACCACCTTAGTGGTATTGATCCTTCACACAATGTACAACCTTGTGGTCAAGTGCCTCCTGAAGTTAAAAAATTCATAATAGATTTATTAAAAGGAAAACAACAACGTAAGATCAAAAAAGCAAATAAAATGGAAGCGATTCGTGCAGATTTACAAGGACAACTGCATGCTGAAACATATGATGTGGATGATGAGGATGATGATGACATAGCATATCCACCTGGGATGGATCCATATGAGAAAAATGATTATCGAGAGGCAATTCATGCTTCTAAACAATCAGAGTGGGAAAGAAATCATCTCCACAAAGTTCGATATCAAGCTGAAGGAGGCGAATCTAGCAGTCATGCTAAACCTGCAGTACAACGAACACAGAGTCTTAAAGATCCACAATCAAGATTTGTTGCACCAAGCTTATACAAGTCCTCTCAAGCAAAGCAAAAAAATAAAAATAAAAAATTTTCTGGAGGAAAAATAAAAGAAGGTATGGGAAGAATAATAAGTAAATTTTTTATTTATGAAAATTTACCAGCAAATAAAGCATCATCCCATCATTTCAAGAATTTGGTAGGAGGATGCCAACAAGCAGGGCCAGGTATAGAACCTCCAACCCCTTATGACAAAATATTTGGATATGGAGTATGAGGAGATAAAAGACCATGAAAAGAAAATGAAAGCGAAGTGGGAAACCTATGGTTGTACAATCATGTGTGATGGATGGACGGGTCCCACCAGGATGTCTATTATTAATTTCATGGTTTACTCAAATGGAAGCACAATTTTTCTAAAATCTATTGATACTTCAAATCAAATAAAGTATCATAAATACATATATGAGCAATTGAAGAAAATAATTCTGGAAGTTGGGAAGAAAAATGTGATACAAATTGTAACAGATAATGGCTCTGCATTTGTTAAAGCTGGGAAGAAATTGATGGGAGATTACAATTTGTATTGGACTCCATGTGCAACACATTGCATTGATCTCTCATGTTTGAAGATATTAGGAAGAATGAGAATGTGGCTATTGTAATCAAGCAGGCTAGAGCAATCACAACTTACATCTACAATCATAATTGGTTGCTAGCAAAGATGCGTGAAACTTGCAAAGGTGACATCATTCGTCCAGGACTTACACGATTTGCCACAAACTATCTTGCACTTGATAGCTTGGTTAAAAAGAAAACAGAACTTAAGCAACTATTCACATCTACTGATTGGACTAATCATAATTATAGTGCTTCAAAAGAAGGTCAAACAGTGGAAAATATAGTACTTAATCATACTTTTTGGGATCAAGCACATAAGATGTGTCAATTATTTGAGCCTTTATATAAGTTTTTACGTATTGTTGACACCGAGGTTTATCCAACAATGGGAGCAGTGTATGAGTTGATGCGAATTGTTAAAGAGGAACTTGGCAAAATGCATGGTGCAAAGTGGATATTAAAGATTATCAATAATAGGTGGGATAAAACCTTAAAGCATCCATTACATGCAGCAGGTATGAGCTCATAGTCAATTTATATAAAATATGTTAGACTTTTATTTTTTTTTTGTTAATGTAAAATACTTTATATCTTTCATTATTTATCTCTAATTAAACTAAAATATTTTTTTTCCCTTTTATATAGCTTATTATTTAAATCCTCAATATCAATACAGACCTAGGATTGTAGAATATTCTAATCTTATAAAAGCTGTACACGATGTCTATGCTACATTGGATACTAAATCAACCGCAATTAGCCAGTTTGGAAAGGAGGTATAATGATGATAATTTATTAAGATAATATATTTTAAGGGTTTATAACTTTATTTTATTTTATTTTACACCTTACATACTTCAAGGATGCAAGGAAAGGATTTGCAAGACCAACAGCAATTGCTTCTAGAAAAGAGATGTCTCCTAGTAAGTTTAAATATTGCAGTATGTGAATATCAATTGATGTAATAGTACAAATATGTAATCATATAATAATTATTTTGTAACAGTTGAATGGTGGGTCATGTATGGTGATAGTGCACCTATAGTAAGAAAATTGGCATTGAAAGTTTTGTCACAAACAGCATCATCCCCTACCTGTGAAAGAAATTGGAGAACTTTTGCACTCATACTGTCAGGACCCGTCCAGAATTCCTTCCCCGGAACCCTAGACAAGCCCTGATCCCAGGGAAGTACTACCGAACCTTCCAATGGAAAATCCGGCAGCACCTCCCCTAAGGGTAGGACTAACCAAAAATTACCTGCACTGAAAACACACTTCTATAAACATCCACTTATTCCTCCCACACTACTACAAATTGATTCCACAAATTTCAGCACTTCAAATAACAACAGCCGCAACCCAGTGCATAAATAACAACTACATGTCCAATACAGTATACAGAGCATTATACAACAAATGTGGAATTAATACAAGGACAGATAAAGAAATAATACAGATAGAGAGGAAAAAGGGAAGAAATACTTCTTGAACCTTCGGCAACGAACTGAGACGTTGGGCTCGCCCCGGACAATCAACGTCTCCAACCTGGACCTAGGGGAACGGAATTTAAGAGTGTGAGATGCTAATCATCTCAGTGAGTGACCCTATCTACTATACAATATAATACCACGGTAATAAGTAGATAAATAATAATTAATTGGAAATAATAATTTCTCTCAAAATCCTTACAATTCTCTCAGTTGGAAAAGTTCCCCTTTTAAAACCTTTTCACAAAACCCTTTATTCGTATTCCCCGAAAACCAAGACATCAAATAAATATCAAAAACAGTAATAATTATATTTTTAATTCCAATACAGTTTCAAAACATTTTATTTTTTAAATCACAGTTCTGAAAAAAATCATTTGATGCACCCACTATATACCAGTGGTGCCAACAGTACCCAGCGTCCCAAGGTACCGCCAGATAGGAGGTTATAGAAAGAAACCGGCATACGGTCGCATGGCGTCCCACTGCGCCGCTGCTAACCTGGTGTCCCGGCCATGGAGGGGTGGCCTACCCTCATCCGATGGCAACCACAGGACAACCTCACAATATCACCTGCGCGCTACTCACACCCACCTGCGTGCTAATCACATCCGTGTGCACAATATCCATATCACATATAATCAGAACACCAGTACGTGCACGGTACATCTAAAAATCATAAAATTCACAAATTTAAATTATATAACAAATTTCACATTTTGCATAAACATAGCGGGTATAGTCCATCCGCTTGAACCCGGAAATTCTCCACAATTTCTTTATAATCAATACCAAAAATTCCATGATTTTCAAATCCACCAACTCCCAAATCCACCAATTCAAATATTCACATTTTCCCAATAGCATAAATAATTCTCGAAATATAATAATTAAATCTCATAATATTCCATGGGCATATTTTATAAAAATTGAAATCACCAACATGAGCAAATATTTTCCTTGAAATATTTGAAAATCAAATCGTGCCCGATTTAATATTAAAACCACACGAATTTCAAAATCCTCAAAACCATAAAATAATTTCACATGGCATAATTTTATAGAATGCACATTTTCTTAAATCCAATAAATTCACCAATAAATCCACAATAAATCAAATAATTATTTGGCACATAGAAATTAAATTCCAAATATTCAAATCACACATAGTAATCACAATTTAATTCCCGAAATTAATTTGAAGGTGGGTCACTCACCTGGAGCACGCAATTAACCTACGATCCACTATGGGATCAATTCCATGACTCATCCGTGCTCCTAAAACACAATTCACACACAGTCAAATAAATTAATATTTTATTCGGGTAAATAATACCCGGTACCCGGGGGGTCAAACACAACGTTATCCAAAATAGTCGAATAACATACCGAATCGAAGCTTGAGTGACGAGGATTACCAATCCGGTCTCCATCGACCCCAATTCCGTCGGAGGTGGCCGGAATTTGGCCGGAAAGCTTATGCCGGTTTTCAATTCCTCGTATCTCGCAAACCGCTTCGAATTTTTGAGATTGGAGGCTATATTTGGACTCAGAGGACCCAAAATAGGGGGAGAGGGGTGGTAATTCGGACTGGGCTGGCCGGAATACGGCGAAATCGCCGGAAAAATTTCAACCGCTGCCGCGACTTCGCCGGCCCGATCTGGGCGCGTCGCGTGGGCTTGGACGGTGGCTGGTGAACTCACCGGCGTGTGGGCTTGGACGGTGGCTGGCACATGAGTGGTTCTGGTGGCCGGAAAAAGAAAACACGATGAGAGAGAGGGACGGTCGGGAGAGAAAGAAAGAAAGAAAGAAAGAAAGAAAGAAAGAAGAAGAAGAAGAAGGAGAGGAACAGGAATCGGGGCTGGGTCCCCTTTTTTCCCACGTGGGGGAAAGAAAAAAAAGAAAAAAGAAAAGAAAAAGAAAAAGGAAAATAAAAAAAGAAATGATTTAAAATTAATTAAATAATATTAATAATAATATTATTATTTAAAATAATAATAAAATAATTTGATTTTTACACATGGTTGACATGTGGCTTCTCAACATGGTGACACATGGCCACCTTCATTAAGTCACACGTGGCACATCATTACTCGTTTAAAAAATAATATCAAAATAATACAGTATTTGAAAAATTCTACAGGTCCATAACTTTCAAACCACATGTCCAAATCGGACGTGCTGCTAGTCTACGGACTCGTATCGACGAGCACTTCACAACCATGCATGAGTCAAAGCTCAACCTTGCATGAATAAAAAGTCAACTCCAGCACCCCTTAGACAATTTGGACCTCAACTTGTTTTGCTCATAACTTTCAAACCGTAGCTCCGTTTTCAACGTGCTAGTAGTTTACAAACTCGTGTCAACGTGTACTTCGTAATGGTACCTCAGTCAACCTAGAATTCCAACCGGGTCAAAAAGTCAACTTTTGACCCCTTCAGTCAACGGTCAACAGTCAACCTCGATCAACGTGCAAAATTCCGACATGGTTCGGGACGGGGTGTTACACATACATACAAAACAAAGAAATAGACTAGAATATAGTAGAATTGAAAAACTAGTCTATTGTTATTATAATATGAAACTCAAGTTGAGGGATATGGATGCTGAAGAAGAAAATCATTAAGACTTGGATCCAACAATAATATTTGAAACTATAATGGAAGATGATGATGAAGAGGGCAACCAAATATACCAATGGATTAAAGATGTTCATTTAGATGATCATGAGGGGAATCCTGATACAAAGATTGCTCAACAAGCTGAAAAAGAAGGGATAAATGTTCAAAAAGTGATTACTGAAGAAGTAAATTCTAGTAGTGGTGATTCATTTCAAAGGCTTATGAGAGAGCCAACTTGAACTACTAGTGCTTCAACTCCATCAGGTGGTACACATTCACAATTTGAGACTCTTAGTAGTTACTCTAGCTCTAGTGGTGATGAAGATAACTTCAATAGCTCTAGTGGTGATGAAGATAACTTCAATAAATTATCTAAATTAGAAGGTAGAAGAGGTAGGGGCCAAAGGGAATCACCAAGTCAAGAAGTTAGATTAAGCCCATTTACTGGTGAACAATATTACACACATGCAATATAGGATGAAGATCATGGGAGTAGAGATGCAGTTCAAAGATTCGATGCTGTTGGAAAAGACTATACACGTAAAGAAAAATCTATGATGGAGATGTCATAATAAGAAAAAGATTCAATTTCTATGAATTTTGGATCTATGAGGTTTGGAAGTCATTTTCATAACCCTTATTCAATGAATAATTATAGAATGTCATCAAGTAGCAACTCATGGGTACCATCTCAAACTCAACCATCAGAGAGTAGTAGTTATGCACATAGTCAACCAATAATGTAAGATCCATATGGTTGGCATATTAATAATTATATGCAAAACTATCATGGAGATACATCTTTTCACAACTACTTCTCATATTTCACATCTCAAAATCAAAATGAAGAAGAAACCGATGATTTTCAACCACCCAGAAGTTCTATGTGGTATTAAGATGACATTTATGAACTACAATGTAATTGTAATAATCGTTTTATATATTTTAGTTAATAAATAAATTTATCATATATGTATTTTTTGATATATTGTTATTAATAATAATTCATCTATGGTTATTAATGTCTAATTGCTCATTATAAATCAATTCACTAAGAAGAACATAACATCCATTCAATATTTTAGTAAGTTTTATAATCAATTTGATAATTGATAGATTAAATAAGCTAATTCTAAAGTTTCAATAAAAAATTTTATCTTTTAAAACAAATTTCCATCATTTTTTATAATTTTTTATCGATATTCGATATTTTTCGATATTTCCATGAAAATTTCCGTATTTTAAACTCTCGATATTTCCGTCGACATCGATACTTTGAACCTTGTTTTTTAGAATGCTTATTCCTTCAGTTTAAGAAATAGCTATTTATTTCAAAACTTTCAAAAAAATTTTCTTTCATTTAAAAGATAACTATCTTTACCATGTTTAAAATATATTCAAATTTAAATTATTATCTTAAATTAAAAATACATAAATAAGTATAATATTTGACTTTTAATTAATTTTTACCAAATTTGATATTTTTGAAAAAAAATTCTAAAAACTAAATATTAAATTTAATTTAAGATAAGTAATCAAATATATCAATAAGAATATCTATTCCTCTTTTTTTTTTTAATTACTATGAATAAATATTTCAATTTTACCTACAATAACCATTCTACATGCCAAACATGTTTTTAATTTTTTTTTATAGAAATAGACAATAAAAAGAATGCCATTTTTCAAATATATATTTAATATTTTTTTTAAACCGGTAACCTCCCCTTTTATCCTGGTTTTTGAACCCATAAATTTTTAATTGTAAATATAAATAGTTTATCCACTAAACTCATTTTATCCCAACATTTGATATCTGCATAGAGAGCAAGTTGGCATAAATAAATAAAAATACTAGCACGTCGTCAACGTCCACGGGGCAAAAGAACTGCAAATTACGAATTAGATATTATTGCCGCTCGGTGGATACCTGATCAAAATTATATTGCTAGCAACTGCTTTCATCGTCAATACGTTTGGTGACAGTCAGATTTTTTATCATGACTAATCACTATTAGCCACTTAGTTCATTTTCGCCAATATTTTTTCAAATTTATATATAATATATTGGCTTTTTCTGCAAATTCTTTTAGAAAGTTGGCTTAGCAAATTTCTTTTGTAGAATATAATATATATATATATATATTTGTTCAAACATTGAGTTCAGATGGAAAACTATATTTATTAATTTCAATTTGACTTTGAAACGGACATCTGATTAATCAAAGACCCGATATCACCCAAAAAGCAAAAATTAAATTAAACAAAGACCCGATTCCTAAGGAACATATTCATTAAACAAATACCTGATTACCAAGGAACATGTTGATTTTTTTGCTACAGTACAGAAACGAAAAGAAAACAAAACATAACATCTCCCTAGAAAAGGCAATAAAAAAAAAAATACCATTTTCCCAATATATATATATATATGATATCTTTTTTTTATCATTACAATTATCTTCCCTTCTGTCTTGATTTTTTAAACCATAATTGTTTAATTATAAATATAAATAATTTATCAAATAAATTAATCTCATTTCATCCGGCATTTAATATCTACTAATTAGCAAGCTGGCATAAATAAATAAAAATACTAGCACGTTGTCAACGTACACGGGGCGCGAGAGCTGCAACTTACCAATTAGATAGTGTTGTCGCTTGGTGGATCCTGATAAAAAATATTCTTTTTTTATTCTTCAATATTATATTACGAGCAACTGCTTTCACTGTAAATAGGTATGGTGACAGTCAGATTTTCATCATGACTAGTCGCTATTAGCTACTTATTTGACTTTCGCCATATTTATACATATTGATATATATGATACATTGGACTTTTCTGCAAATTCTTTATCCAAATTCATTTAGAAAGTTGACTTAGCAATTTTTTTTTTTTTTTTAAGAATACAATACGTATATATATTTATATGTATTTGTTCAAACATTAAGTTCAGATGGGAAATGATATTTATTAATTTCAACTTCACCTCGAAACAGACATCTGATTAATCAAAGACCCGATAAAAAAAAAAATAGCCATGGAAGCAGGGGACGATCTCACCATTCGACTACTAGATTTCGACCATCTTTGGCCAAGTTTTCAGACCTTTCCGCTTAATTCAATCACTTTCTTATAAATTTGTATATTTCCCTTATGAGGATGGTAGTATACAAAAGCATGTAAATGAATTGTTCAAAGTTTAGAAGTCTAAACTAAATGTAAGGACGTGCTTGACTTTGGTTGATCTGCTTCTGTTGAATTCTGAAAGTTCAATTTGTCAACGATACATGTGCAGTTGCTTTGTACTATTAGAAAAACCACTTATGTGCATGAAGCATGGGTCTAGTAAAAGCTGATTTCTTTCATTCTCTTCTACAATTTATCTTTCTCCCTTCTTGTTCTGTATATAAAATGAGATAGAATTATTGAAACCAATCAATGAGGGGCCAATTGTATTTTTACTTGATACAAATGTTAGTCATAATAATTGAAAACAAAACAAAAATGATGATTATCTTTTTAGTTGAAGCTAACCTTAATGGTATCCCATGTTAAAAGTTTTCTATAATGAGCAACTGATTATCAAGCAGTAGAAGTTAATGAAGTGCCTTAATTATTTTAATTGTTAATATATTGAAAATAAGTTGTTCGAGTAACAGAGGTGAATAGATTTTGCCAGTGAGACTAAAGTGTTTTTAATGAGCCTTGAAGACAGTTAACCATATTTTACATGATTCTTTGATATTTTTCTATTTCGTTTAGCATAATCCAAGAATGGTTGATTAAGCTTTGTTTTCATATTCATGGGTTTTGCCATATAATTTCTAAATCAATCGAATACCAAAAATGTGAATGCTCTTAGTTTCGGACTAATTGGTTTTATGGAATTTGCTACAACTCCTTTATATATATACATGAAAGTTAAATAGCTAAATTCTAATGCATGATTTTAGCTTGTGAAAAGGGGTAGCAGTGTTGGCATGCAAATGGCACTTACTTTGTGGAGAGGAAATGATATATTTTTATATAAGTACACATATGACTATAAATATTTTAGTGACTTTGATTAACTATTTCCTATTAGTATACATATGGTTTATAAAAATGTAATTTTTGGGAAATCTATATTTTTTACATTTATAGTGGTATGGATTTTAGATGTACCATATAGTATTGGTATTCTTGATATACATGTGATTAATTTCAGTGCGCATGTTACATTTAGTCATTCTTTATGAGCTATGGTAAATGAGTATAGACAGGTAATTCGTAGTTATGGCATTAGCCACCCTCTCTATGGCCAGAGACCAACAAGTTTAGCCATTCCTATGGAAGCTAAGGTGAGAGTAGATAAGTAGGTATTTTGCGATGATAGTATTAATCATCATTCCCCAAGCCGTAGAAAGATAAATTATTTAGCATAGGCACCTTTATCATGCTAAAGGGGCGGCATGTAGGTTCTCTTATCCTTTCCTCTGTTGGACACTAATCATCACTTAGCAACATTTGTATATCATATAGTACATCAGGTGTCTTTTTGATATATGTTGTGTGTTAGCTGTACTATATAGTACTGTGGTAGTAATTCAGTTAGGCATATAAGCAATTTAGCATTGCATTTATACTACCTATGAAACTAGCAGGTGGAATGGTCATAGTAGGCAACCACCTTTGACTTTATTGGTTGCAGTAAGCATACGAGTGGTTACATGTATTTATTGTGCCTTCAATTGATTGATATGGTAGGGTTGTGTGATAGGATATAATATGGTACATCAAGTGTTTTTCTTTTATGAGTATGCATTTTCAATAAATTATTTATTATTATTATTACTACTATTATATTTAATATTTTTAATATTTTCGTATATGTCTATTATTATTATTTGATTATTATCAAATTATTATTATTATTATTATTATTTGCATGATTGTTGTATTTAAGATCTGTTTGGTATAGCTAATGAAAATAAATATTTAGCCTGCAGAACTTTATATGATAGATCTTTTTAAAAAAGAGCTTTTATTAAAAAGTTAATAAGTGTTTGGTTATATATAAAAATGCTACGTTAAGCTGCATTAAAAACTCATTATATTTCCATTTAAGGTTTTAAAAAAAAAATTTTTTTTTTAGAAAAGCATAAATTTTGGGCTTCTCTAAAACAGCTTTAAAAAGTTTTTTTTTTTTTTTTTTTTTTTTTTTGTGTGTGTGTGTGTGTCAACAAGTGCTTGTTAATTATTGCCAAACATCCTTATTTTTTGACAAAAGAGCTTTTAGCCTTTAAGTAGAGCTTTTCCCCCAAAAAAAAAAGCTTTGCCAAACAAATAATTATTCTAGTTAATGATTATCGAGACTTGGAAATACATGTACAACATAATAAAGAAGTGAGAAAATTCGTATAGTACCTATGATAGAGATTCAGGTTAGTCTTCGAGTAGACTATTTCAGCCTATGAGTAGTTATAAAGAAACTTCAAAAGAATATGTGTATATATATATATATATATAAACATGTGCATGTATAGATGGATATTGTGTAGATATGAGACAACAATGGTTTTATTGGAACCTTGTCCATGATTATTTGCTTTATACTAACGTTCACGAACAAAGTGTTTGACATATGTTAGGGTTAGAGACCCATTTTATTATGGTGATTATGATTGATTATATTTTCGTGGAAATGCTACAAATTATGAAATTGTAGCAAGCAAGAGATGTGGGTGGCTATGAATATATAGAACTGTATTTTTTCTATGCAAAGTTAAATTACGGAAGTTCACTTTACAAGGAAGATGCTATTGAATTTTTGTAGAATGTACAGTGGAGTTTCCATTAGTCAAGGTCTTCCTAGGGTTTTGGTAAAGAACTCCAAGAGGGGCTCTAACGTTGATTTGGAAATTAAGGAAATTGAAGGGTGTTTATCAATTTTAAAGGGAAATAGTGGTAAAATTTTATGGTATATCTATTTAAATTTTATTTAAAGTTAAATTAGGTATATTATGGTTGTGGTTAGTATTGTGTGCAAAATGTAGTGTGGTTATGGCATAACACAATTCTTCTTGGAGGCTAGTTGGATTGCCTAGCTGACTGGTCCTACCATAATATAGCATTGGCACCCAAAGGCGAGCATATATATGAAGATCTTTATGCTTGGACAACTAAGAGGAAAGAAGGACTATAGACGGTAATAAAAAGGGGCACTGCATCTAGACAGAAGGTGTCATGCCATGGGGTGAGGAACCACCTTAAAAGAAGCTCCCCCATAAAAATTCTCAGGACTTATCCAAGATCCCTTATTGGAACCCTAGATAAGCCTTGATCCCAGGAAAACACCACCGGACTTTCCAGTGAAAAATTCAACAGTATCTCTCCTAAAGATTGGACTTACCATAAAATTTCCTGCACAGAAAATACAGTTCTATATGAACCACTTTATTTCTCCCACCTTACTATAATTTAACACCACAAGTTTGTAGCACTTCAAATAAATAAATACCATGGAATCAGTGCGTAATTAAATAAATATATCTAACATAGTATACAGAGCATTTATAAAATTCTAGATATGATAGTTATTACATCATGAAGTAGAAAAAAAAATATTACAAGATAGAAAATGAAGAATTCTTAGACTTTCGAAAATGAACAAGTCGTCAAGGTCACCTTGGTCAATCAAGGTCTACAACCTGAGCCAAGGGGAGCGAAATTTAAAATATGATATGTTAATCATCTTATTGAGTGATCCAATCTATTATACAAAAATAATAATAATAATATAACAACAATAAAATGAACTTAATAAATTGATAATAAATAAATAATTGAATAATAAATAGTTGAAAATAATGTTTCCTTTCAAAACCCTCACAATTCACTCAGTTGGAAATGTTCTCCTTTTAAAACATTTTCATAAAATCCAATATTTATATACCCCAAAAATCAAGAATCAATCAATTGAATAAATTGATAATAAAGTACAATAAATTAAAGATCTAAAATTTATAATGGAGTGGGGCAGCTTATGTGCACTATATAAAACTTGTCTGCCCTTAGGTCCATAGCATTTTATGGGAGAGTATACCAACTTGTGAGCTTATCAACATATATAGTACAAAACACCAGTACTGTACGGGTGCGTCTAAAATTAAAATCATAATTTTCCAAATATAGCAATCTCATAAATGCCATTGGATTAAATATCTCTTTACAAATCCATATAGTCCACATTTCTTTTTGACCATCACCATGAATCCATCATTTAAAATCCATAAATTTCAAATCCATCAATTAAAATATATCAAATTTTCAATAGTAAAAAGTCAAACCTTTAATATTTCGATGCATAAATATTTTTGAAACATAATAATTTAAAACAATATTTTCCTTAAATCCTTAAAAATCCATTTAAATAAAAAAAAATATTAACACCACATAAAATCCATATAAAATTAAATTTGTACACTTAACGCACGATAATTTTCATAATAAATATAACAATAATTAATAAAAATTTATAAACCATAATTCCTTTAAAATCCCAAATATACTTTTGGCAACAACATACATATTAAAATCATCATAAATTGGCATTGTAAAATTAAATGGAAATTCCTTTAAATTTTAAACATATAATAAAATTCACATGAAAACATTTTTAGTTACACCATATTTCAGTATTAAAATTTAACAATTAATAACAAAATTCCAAATATAAATCTACTAATATTTAACACATGAAATATTAATTTCAAATATTTAATTATCATAAAATATATATAATTTAACACCTGAAAACATATTTGAAGGTGGATCACTCACCACGAGCATGCAATTAAATCAATATCTATATTATACAAAACCTATTAAATTAATATTTTAATCGGATATATTACACACAGGTACCTGGAGAGCTAACACAAATGTTAACCAAAATTCACAAACGATATATTGAATAGAAACTTATGAAACGAGAATTAAGAATCGAGTCTCACCTTCCAGAGATCGGACCCATGGTGGTCAGGATCTCACCGGAAAGCATTCGAGTTTAATATGCCCAAACTGTTGGCAGTTGGAGGAAAAGGACCTCAGATTTGGACTTAGGGGGATCAACTTAATGGCAAAGGGTGGGGAGGTGTCTTCGTAAAACTCACCGAAAGTGTGTTTTTTGACGAGCTGCTGTGGCCACAAAATCTGCTATCGCTGGCAGAGCATCCGGCGACGACTGACCGTGAAAATTGGTGGGGAGGTAGATCTGGTGATGGGTAAGCCAATGGGACTTATGGTAAATGGAGGTCTAGTTTGAGAGAAATTGGCTAGAGAAGAAAACGGGACATTCGCCCAAAAAACAGTCGATCTGGGCATGTCGCCGGTGAGTTCGCCATGAAACTTGGGTAGCTGGCCGGAAATGAAGAGGCGATGGTGGTGACTCGATGCATGTGGTGGTTGGATGGCTGGAGAGTGGCTAACCAGTGGTGGCTGGTTCTTCCTCCTTCTCTCTCCTATCTCCCCCCTTCCACCTCACTCGTTTTCACCTAATCAAAAAGCCTCCCGTGGGTGCCATTGTGCACTCACGGGTTGGCTGGATTTTTGACACATAGCATCACTATTCACACACATTCACACAAATGAATAGTAACTGTTGTCTCGTAAAAAATTCACAGGTCTGTAACTTTCAAATCACATGTCCAAATCAGGCATGCCACTAGTTTATGAAATCATATCAATGAGTACTTCACAACCATACATGAGTCAAAGCTAAATTTTATAAGAATAAAAAATCAACGCCAACACCCTCGGACAGTTCGAACTTCAACTTCTTTTGCTCATAACCTTCAAACCCTAGCTCCGTTTTTTACGTGCTACTAGTCTACGGACTCAAGTCGATACGTACTTCATAGCATTGCCTTGGTCAACCTAGAATTCTATCCAAATCAAAAAGAAAAAGTTGATCCCTCTCGGTCAACAACGGTTAAAGCTGATCAACTTGAGAAAATTCCAATGTACTTCGGGACGCAATGTGACAAAAATGGAGGTTTAAAATCAATCTAAAACACACAACTTAATTATTTTTTTTATATAAGTTGTTTTAAGGTTTATAAAACACAACAAATATTTAAATAAATTCAATTACTTATCGTCATAGTCCCTGTGAAAATAGGCAATTTCTTTTTTATAAGACAATTAATGGGCAATACTTATTAGTCCATGGATTACTTTTTCTTAGCTTTCTTTATTGTGAGGATCCTTAAAGAAAAAGATGAGAATCACAAATAACGTATATTACTAATTGATACAGAACATTGTATGAAGTGTCATTCATTTCGAGCTCGTTTACAGAACATTGTATGACGTGTCATTCATTTCGAGCTCGTTTAAACATCGAGCCAAGGTATACTCCAATAGAAGTAGCACTCTAGCTAGGTGGCTAGAAAACATTGAATAAGGGTATTATTATGGAAATTTTACTTAAAACAATATTTACCTTATTTGCGAGAAGGAAAACATGTTGATATGGTCTTTTCTTGGTTAAACATGTTGATATGGTCTTCAACCTATTAGAAGTTGTAACATCCCGTCCCGAAGTACACTGGAAATTTCTCAAGTTGATCGTTGTTGATCGAGAAGGATCAAATTTTAACTTTTTGACTCGGTAAGAATTTTAGGTTGACCAAGGCACCATTGCGAAGTACGCATCGACCCGAGTCCGTAGACTAGTAGCATGTCGAAAACGAAGTTACGGTTTGATAGTTATGAACAAAAAAAGTTGATGTCCAAACTGTCCGAGGGTGCCGGAGTTGACTTTTTATTTTTATAAAATTGAGTTTTGACTCATACATAGTTGAGAAGTACTCGTCGATATGAGTTTGTAGACTAGTGGCACACCCGATTCGGACATGTGGTTTTAAAGTTATGGACCTACAAAGTTTTTTAAATACCGTATTATTTTAAAATTATTTTTAAACATGTGAACAGTATATGCCACATGTAGTTAATGGTGCTGTGTGTCACAATAAGAAAATGCCACCTGTCAGCCATAAGTAAATGTTATATTATATATTATATTATTATGATAAAATTTTATTATTTTAATATTATTAATTTATTTATTTTTAATTCTCTTTTTTTATCTTCGTTTTCTTTTTTTCTTTCTTTCTTTCCCCACGTGGGAAAACACCACAGGGGCCCCTCCTTCTTTCTTCTTCTTCTTCCTTCTTCCTTCTTCCTCTCCTTCCTTCCCCTTCGCCAAACCTCTCTGTCACTACCTATTTAAATTTTTCCAGCCACCATTAAGAGACACGTACGACACTGATGAATCCCAGTCACCGGTGAGCTCAGCCACCAAATTTGGCAGCCAGTTGGCCGGTGACGCGCCCAGATCGGGCCTCCATCATCGACGACGGTAAATTTGGTTTCTCCTGCGATCCAATCATCACCCGGCCAAATTGATACTCCTTTCTAATATTTTCGGACCCTCTGAACTCAATTTTGAGGTCCATTTAGCTCAATTCCTTGTCATTTGAGGGATATGAGATGTTGAACTTTAACCAAAACTTTCTGTCCATTTTCCAATCACCCCCGGTCAATTTGAGCCCAACGGAAGTTGGTAACGTATTTCTCACCTCTTTAGCTTTCTATTGGTATCTTATTTGCAAATTATGGTAGAGTATTTTAAAAGATGCCATTTTGAATAAAATATTATTATTTTAATAGGGTAGTCTGAAAAATGTCTATTGATTTGTAGGTTGAGGAATTAATTATATTAAATTACTGGGATAATATATATATATATATATGTATGTGTTTAATTATTTAATTATTTATGAAATTGAATTGTTGTGGAGGAGATTAATTTTATGAGATTATGTTTTAATATTTACTAAATCTATTGTTGATTTAAATGTTGAGATTTCAATATGTAAATAATGCATTATGTGATTTAAATTCTGTATGAATTTTTATGCATCTTTTATTATTAATTTGGTGTAAATCAATTTTATGAATTTGAAGGAAATATTTAATTAAAAGATATTTAAAAGGTATTTATGTGTTTAATAATTATGTGTGCTAGGACTTGGTATTCTAATGATAGGAATTGAAATATTTAATCTGATGTATTTGATGATGGATTACAAGAGAGCATGAAATTTTATGAAACTGGTAAGGGTGTACGATTTGATTATATTTTATCAAAATTCTATGTTTTATAATATTATAAAATATTTTTATCGGTTTTCGATGCACCATACACATACCGGTGTTCTGTAGTTGTGAATGTGATTAGCGTGCAAGTTGTAATGTCTCCCGTGAGTTGCCATCAGACCGAAGGTAGGCAAGTTTGATATTGGCCATAGCTGCCCCCCTCCATGGCCCGGATGATGGTTTAAGCAGCGGCACGGTGGGACGCCACACTACCATATGCCGGTTTCTCTCTTTAATCTCCCAATCAAACGGTGCTTTGGGACGCTGGGCACCATAGGACACCACTAGGATATAGTATGTGAATCAAGTATCTTTTGTATATATATATTTTTTATATTTTTATGGATCACACCGTACGGGGACATCGATCCGATGTGGTCCATGAAGAGCTAGCCTCGTGGGCAAGAAAGATATATCCGGACAAGTATCACAGCTTACGGGCAAGAAAGATAGCCATTGGGCAAGTATAATAGTCCTTGGACAAGTGGTAGCTTTTGGGTAGGTGAGATAGTCCTTGGGACAGCTGTGATTATGTGATAGTTCTTGGACAAGTGATTACTTTCGAGTAAATATGACAAATGATATTAGTACTATTTTTATCATAAAAACGATTGCTATTATTATTATTATTGTTGATGTGATGATAGTTTTACTTTTCTTCCTATATTACGCATCGGTATATTTTGTAACACAATATTTGAAATGTACGGAAATAAATGGGTGGTATGGGTGGATGTGAATGCTTAAAGGTATATTTGGTTGTTTATTTAATTGATTATTCTTATTGCATATATATATGTATGTGTTTTATATAAATTGTTATCAAAGTGCTGCCACTGTGGAAATTATTGCTGTAAGGTGGGAGGGATAAGGTGGTACCATATAGGAGTGTAACTTTGTGCAGGTAAATTTTGTGGTAAGTCCTTTCCTTAGGGGAAATGCTGTCGGATTTTCCATTGGAAGGTTCAGTGGTGTTTTCCTGGGATCAGGGCTTGTCCAGGGTTCCGGTGAGGGGTCTTGGACGGGTCCTGACAGAAGTACCCTCATAGATGAATGCAGGCCAAATATTTGAATGCTCCTTTGGGATAGCCTGGGGCATGGCTCTCTATAAAACCTAAAGGGCAAGATCAGTGAACAATATACTAAGATGAATTGTGATGACCAGAGATGACTTAGTGTAAATGTTGGTAGAATAAGTGTGGACAGGTGTAAGGAGCCAGCAAGCTCCTATGCTGGCTCCTATACAAGCGAAAGCCACCTAATGTCTAATCTCGCATCATCCGGGTGTGGAACTGTAGTGGTTTAAATATAAAATATAGATTCTAATCGAGACCTTTTGAGAGCAATTGGCTTCAATATTCAAAAGAATTCTACAATTAAGCGTGCTCTAGTTGTAGCAATTCTTAGATGGTTAATATCCTGTCAGAACACTTATAAGTTGAATGATCTAAACAAAAACGTAGAGCACTTCTAGGATGGGTGACCTCTTGGGAAATCTAAACAAATAGCTAGAGCACTTCTAGGCTAAATGACTTCCTCGAAAGTCTAAACAAAAATTACATACCATCTAAAGTGCAGTACTTTTTTTTTTTTTTTTGGTTCATAGAAAAAAAATACTATAAATATTATTATTGCTAAAATTGTTTAGGATGGATGACCTCTTGGAAAGCCTGAACAAAAACCACCATACCATGTGAAATGCGGTACTCTTTTTAAATTTATTTTTAGTTCATAGAAAGAAATACTATAAATATTATTGTTGCTAAAATTGTTTGGTTTCTTTATAGTATTTCTTTCATTTTATTGTTTGGACAATATTGAACACTAAGAGTTCAATTTTTTGATCAAATCTATCGAGAGGTTCATATCTAGTGTGTTGACCATATAATCCTTTTTTATTTATCGATAAAATTATAATCTATGAAATCTGATTCGGCAAACTTTTATGTAGAGATTACACATTGTCATGCTCTATTTTTAAAAGCATAGCAACTTTCCCAGAATGCAGAATATGTTTATAAATAAACAAAGCATTTTCTACCTTAACCAACCTAGTATTATTTGCCAATTAATTTGGAAAAATATGATCATCCGAAGCTCCATTTCAATCATTCCCTAATTCATTTGAAGTAATGCATGCCAAGTTACTAGAGATTAATAAATAGTTGTTCAAATTCCTTTTCTTTACTTAGTATTTCTTTTTAGCATTGGTATCACCTATGATGGTCACAATCAATTTCTTGTAACTAACTCTAAAGGTCATCAGATTGATCTTATAGTTTATTGCTATCATAATATAAATAATTTAAACATCATCAACTATAGCACTATAATCCCAAGGCCTTCACACATATTATAGAAATTGTATTTAATTAAATTACTAACCTTTTAAATGCAGCCATTATTTATTAGATTTACTTGCAAAATATAACACAAGAGTAGCAGAATCAGTGTCTGATGGACACATTGCTCTCTAACCTTTTTCTCTTATGTTTTCATCAAATAGGTATCATAGATACCTCAAAACCCTAATCTCAATTGTATGTGTCGATTACAACACTCGGGACTTATTCCCAATTTATTTATATATATACAAAATAATTAATAAATAATAATAGTAATAATATAATATAATAATAATATAGGGAATAAGTCCCAAAAAATTCCACCGGGTTTATTCCATTCAATTAAACCCATATATTTTTCCACAATTCCTTTATAAATCATCGTCATAAATCCATCGCATAATTTCCATCAATTTCAAATCATCCATGAATGTAACAATAATTAAAATAATTATTACTTCAATTCCTCAAAATTCAAATATAATTGAATTTCACAATTCATCAATAAATAAATAAATTTTTATTAAACATAAATAATTTCACATTTTATTTCAACCACAATTTAAATAAAATTAAATCTACAATTTCATAAAATAAAATTCCCATAATTTACCAAAATCAAATTAGACTTTAATGCACAAATATACTTTAATTTTATTCAATTGTAGCATCAAAATCCCAAATATAATTTATAAATAATTAAAAAATGAATATAATTTCCAAACACATATTCAACATAAATTATATGCAATTTATCAACCCAAAATAGTTTTGAAGGTGGGTCACTCACCTCAAGCACGTGTATCAATCGAGATCCTCTGCAGAATCAACCCCACTACCCACATGTGCACCTAAAATATCCACAACACACAAAATTAATTATATTAATATTTTAATCGACTAACTCCTAAATGGGTACCCGGGGAGCGAATACAAACAACAACCAAAATTTACAAGTAATATACTGAATCAAAGCTTGTGAAACAAGGATTATGAATCTAGTTTTACTTTCTGGAGATTGGACTCGAGGTGGTCGGAATCTCGCCGGAAAGCTCTCGGACTTTAAACCCTCGATTCTTACAATATGTTAAGAATTGGGGACAGTGGACACCAGATTTGGGTTCAGGGGGATTGGAATTAGTGGGAAAGGATGGGCGATGCAAGTGGAAATTCACCGGAAAATCGATTTCCCTATGAGCCGCCGTAGTCACCGGAACCCGTCATTGCCAGCGGCACGTCCGGTGGCCACTGGTCGTGATTTTTGGAGGAAATATAGATCGGGGAATGGGTGAATGGATGGGACTGGCGGTGTGGCAAACGGAGGCCGGATCGAGGAGAAATCTAGGTTTGAAGCAATCGGTGCCGCCGTCGGAAAACCCTCAGATTCGGGGGTGTCGGTGGTCGGTTGGTCGTGATTTTTGGCTGGCCGACCAGTTTTCAAGTGGACTTCAAGGTGGGGTGGCATGTGTATGGAAAGGGTGGCTGGAAAATGGCAAATCGGCAGTGGCTGATGGTGGTCTCTCCTTTCTCTCTTTCTCCTCCCATTTCTCTCTCTCTTCCCCCCCAGCCCACATGTGTTTTGGCCAAATTAAAAACCACCCATGGGTGATGCTGTTCACTCACGGGATTGGTTGAAAACACAACACGTGGCACACATTGTTCACTCAAGTCAAAATATGTTAAAATATTACAATATTCGGAAAACTTTGCATATCCATAATTTTTAAACCACATGTCCAAATCGGGCGTGCCGCTAGTCTATGAACTCGTATCGACGAATACTTTACAACCACATAAAAGTCAAATCAAAATTCTACAAAAATAAAAAGTCAACTCCCGACACCTTTGGACAGTTTGGACCTCGACTTAATTTACTCATAACTTTTAAACGATAACTCCAATTTGGATGTGCTACTAGTCTATGAACTCGGGGCATCATGTACTTCGCTACGGTACCATGGTCATCTAGAAATTTCACCTGGAACAAAAGTCAACTTTTTGACCCATTCGGTCAACAGTGAACCTCGATCAACGTGCAAGAATCCCGATGTAGTTTGGGACGGAGTGTTACACCCAAGAAGCTTATTTTTCAGCCATGAAAGGTTCACGATTCTCCTGATTGCATATGGTTTTGCACCGAATTGAAGAATCAAAATCACTCCATTCAATTCGAAAATCATTTTTTTAAATGTAGCCCAGTCTCAAATTCATGCAATACAAATTTTGTCAATTTTTCTTCTTTTATGGAAAATACGCATTCGGCCACAAGTTTCTTTTATTTTTTTATTTATATATATATCACCAAATTTCAAATCATACCCAATTTGAAAGTACTAAACAATTCCATTTAAAATGAAAAACAATTGTTCATGATGCCAGATCTTAATTTGTGTTGAAATTATTATTTGATTCTAAAAATTTTGCAATAAACTATACATTGGAACCCGAAAAAACACAAGTGATAGAAAAATTTCAAAATTTTTGTATAAATCAGTTTTACCTTAATATAACACTGCATGATAGAGCAAAACCAAATCATATTTGAGCTTGATATAAATTTGCAGTAGATCACAGATGCAGATATAGATGGCTTATAATGCACATATCATAAAATACAAAATACAGTTTAAAACATGTAGAATCCAGGCTTTGATACCAATTGTTAGTGCTATCAAAATATAAATAATTTAAACATCATCAACTATAGCGCTATAATCCTAAGACCTTTACACATGCTACATAAACTGTATTTAATTAAATTATTAACTTTTTAAATGCAGCCATTGATTTATCAAATTTACCTGCAAAACAGAACACAAGAGTAATAGAAGTAGTGCCTAATAGACACACTATTCTCTAACTTTTCTCTCTTAGGTTTTCACCAAATAAGTATTATAGACACCTCAAAACCCTAATTTCAATTGTATGTGTCATATTACAACACTCGTAATTTATTCCCAATTTATTTATATATATATACACAAAATAATTAATAAATAATAATAACATTAATATAATATAATAATAAAATAGGGACTAAGTCAATTGGGTTTCTAGAGAAAATAGGTCCTTCAGTCCAATGAGCCAATTGAAATATTACAGAGAGTATGTAACACCCTGTCCCGAAGTACATCGGAAATTTCTAAAATTTGACCAAGATTGACCAGGTTTGACCGTCATTGACCGAGAAGGGGTCAAATGTTGACTTTTTGCTCCTGATGGAATTTCACATTGACCAAAGTACCGTTATGAAGTACACGTTGTCACGAGTCCATAGACTAGTAGCACGTTGAAAACGGAGTTACGGTTTGAAAGTTATGAGCAAAACAAGTTGAGGCCCAAACTGTCCAAGGGGTGCCCAAGTTGACTTTTTGTTCATGCAAAGTTGAGCTTTGACTCATGCATGGTTGTGAAGTACTCGTCGATACGAGTTCATAGACTAGCGGCACGCTTAAATTGGACATCTAGTTAAAAAGTTATGCACGTGTAAAGTTTTCTGAATAATGTAATATTTTAATATATTTTGACTTGAGTGAACAGTGTGTGCCACGTGTTGCATTTTCAGCCAATCCCATGAGTGAACAGTATCACTCATGGGTGGCTTTTATTCTGGCTAAAATGTGTGAGCCGGGGGAGGAGAGAGAAAGAGGGGAGGACAGAGAGAGAGAGAGAGAGAGAGAGCTTGAGAGAGAAACCAACAGGCCCCCACTACTTAGCCATTTTTCGGCCACCCTTTCCATACACGTGCCACCCCACCTTGAAGACCACCTGAAAACCCACCGGCCAGCCAAAAATCACGGCCAACCGATCGCCGACATGCCCGGGTCGAGGCTTTTTCCGGCGGCGGTGCCGATTACTTCAAACCCAGATTTCTCCCTATTTCGGTCCCGTTGAGTCACTCATTCCCCGATCTACCTTTCCAACAAAAATCATGGCCAGTGGCCACCAGATGCTCCACCGGCAGTGGTGGATTCCGGTGACGATGGTGGCTCATTGGGAAATTGATTTTTCGGCGAGTTTCCAGTTGCACTGACCATCTTTTCCTACTAATTCCGACCCTCTGAATCCAAATCTGGTGTCCACTTTCCTCAATTCGAGATGGATTGAGAGAATCGAGGACCTAAGTCTGAGAGCTTTCCAGCTAGATTCTGGCCACCACGGGTCCGATCTCCGGGAAGTAAGACCAGATTTGTAATCCTCGTTTCACAAGCTTCGTTTCAGTATATTACTCATAAATTTTGGTTAACGTTTGTGTTAAACCCCCCGTGTACCGGGTATTATTTACCCGAATAAATTATTAATTTATTTGAGTTGTGTAATATTGTTGTTCTAGGAGCATGTGTGCGTCGTGGAATTGATCTCATGGAGGATCTTGGGTTAATTGCGTGCTCGAGGTGAGTGACCCACCTTCAAAATTATTTTGGGATGTTAAAATATATATATTTTGTGTTAATTGGTTATTTGAAAAATATGTTTGATGTGTTGAATATTTAGTAAATTTATATTTGGAATTTTGATGCCAAAATTGAATGGAATTAAATATTTGTGCATTATAAAATATTTTGGTTCTAAGGAATTTGAGATTTTGGTAAATTTTATCAAATGTCATTGTTGGAATAATTCATAATTAAATATTTGATAAATATGTTTTATGTATTTGATATTAAGAGAATTTCCATATAAATTGTATTGCTAATGTATAATGTTTTTAATATATGTTTTGGTGCCAAAAGAATATATTTGGAAATTTAAAGAAATTGTGGTTTGATTTATTTTAATTATTGCTATGGTTATTATTCAATTATTGTGCACAATTATATGAATTAATTATATATGGAATTTATATGGTTTTCATATTATTGATTTAAATTGATTTTTGAGAATTTGAGAAAAATATGGATTTAAATTATTATGTTTTAAAAATATTTATGCATTGAAATATTAATGGCTTGATCTTATGCCATTGGAAAATTTGGATATTTAAATTGATGGAATTGAGAGTTGATGGATTTGAAATTTATGAAATTTATGCCATGAATTTATGACGATGATTTATAAAGGAATTGCGGAAAATTTACGGGTTTAAATAGATGGAATAAACCCAGTAGTATTTATGAAATTTTGAGATTTTGAAAAATATTGATTTAGATTTACGAGTTTTTAGATGGACCATACACGTACTGGTGTTCTGTGTATATGGATGTGATTAGTGCATACATGGATATGATTAGCGCACAGGTGGGTGTGAGTAGTGCGCAAGTGATTTATGGGATTGTCCTGTGGTTGCCATCGGATGAGGGTACGCCGTTCCTCCATGGCCGAGACGCCTGTTTGCAGCGGCGTGGTGGAACGCCACGCTATCGTATGCCAGTTTCTCTCTTTAATCTCCTGTCTGGCGGTACCTTGGAACGCTGGGTACCATTGGCGCCACTAGTATATAGTGGGTGCATCAAATGGTTTTCAGAACATGGATTTCAAAATAAATATTTTGAAATTGTGTTTAAATTAAGAATATATTTAATGTTGTTTTTATTATCTATTTTAAATGGGGGTTTTAATTTGATTTAATTTTCCCTTTGCTTAATTCTTCAATAAATTGATTTATTTTAATTAAACAATTATTTCACGAATTGTTTTAATGTGAGTTTTATTAATATTTCGGTATTAATTATTATGACATACATTAATTATTTAATAATTGTTATAAGTTATTTTATTTCAATTTATTTCATTACAAATTTGGATTAATTATTTATTTATTAAACTAATTATTCCTTGGTTTTGGGGTATAAAAGATTGGGTTTTCCGAAAATGTTTTAAAAGGGGAACCTTTCCAACGGAGTGAATGGTGAGGGTTTTGAGAGAAAATATTATTTTTCAATTAATTATTATTTATTTACTTATTTATTCTTCATTAACCAAATGTACTATAATTATCGTTGCTTTATAATTATACAATAGATAGGATCACTCACTGAGATGATTAGCATATCATATTTCTAAATTCCGTTCCCCTAGGTACAAGGTTTGGGAGATGTTGATCGTTCGGGGCGAACTCGACGTCTCAGTTCATTGCCGAAAGTCCAAGAAGCATTTCCTCCATTTTTCCTCTCCATCTTGTATTGCTTCATCTGTCATTGTATTAATTTCACAATCATTTGTATAATGCTCTATATACTGATTGGACACATATTTACTGAATCATATATTGATTCCCCATCATTTACTTGGAGTGCTGCAAATCTGTGGAAATATATTGTAGTAAGGTGGGAGGAATAAGGGGTGTATATAGAAGTGTATTTTCAGTGCAGGAAAATTGTGATAAGTCCAACCCTTAGGGGAGGTTCTGTCAGATTTTCCATTTGAGGGTCCGGTAGGGTTTCCCTAGGATCAGGGCTTGTCTAGGGTTCCGGTAAGGAATTTTAGACGGGTCCTAACAGTGTATGGCCAAGGGCTTTACTGAAAAATGCAGTAAATAAGTCAATCTCATTACTGGTATAAATAAGCCCTTTAGTTAGTCTCATTACTGGTATAAATAAGCCCTTTAGTTTCGTGATTATGTCTAGTCTACACAAAATATCTAACATTTATAACCCAGATTTTACTTACCTTAATATAAAGAAAATCCCAATTTATCTTGCAAAAAGTATGAATTATATAACTATCACAAATTATATAACAATCACTACCATGATAAATAAACCAATCAAATCTTCCCCTTTTCTATTTCAACTAGCATATAATTCTTGCTCATATGTAAATAAAAGAAAGGGTGCACTAACTAAAATTTGATGTGTGCTTTTGAGCAAGTTATAAAGGCAGTACTCTCCCCTGGACAAGCACAAAGTTTTTTAATATTCCATTCACGGCCACTGTCATGGTAACCTCAATGTTGGTTACATTTTCAAAGTGCTTTTGTAGTAAAAGGAAACATATACTAAAAATCGATATTATTGTACTAAAATTGTAAAGAAAGCATGAAGGAGCCAGAGGGACTGTTGAGATTAAGATTTTTTTTTTTTTTTTTTTGGTTACTAAAATTGATTGGGATCCTTTATTGTGATCCTCTTTTTTATTGTGCCACATGATCCTATTGTTTATTTCATATAGTTATAGTCTGTTTAATCTTTAGATTTGGAAAACTTATATTCATACGGACCATGGTTAGGATATATGTTGTCAAAATTACACATTGCCATGCTCTGTTTATTATAAATAGATCAACACATTGCCATGCTCTACTTACAACTCTTACAAATTGTCATCCTTTGTTTTCAATAGAAATGGCACTCATTCCTAAATTCAGTAGTTTTACAATGAAAAATATTTAATCTTTTTATTCAATTTAATTTAATATAAGAATCAATTAGTCTTATAAAGAGGTAAAAATAAACAATGTAATTTAAGCACTATGACTTTGTAGACAAAAATCCTAAAATCTTAGTGAGCAGTGGATAGCTTAGGCCAATTTTTTTTTCTTTTTTTTTTTTTCACTAAACCGATTTTAAATATATCTTAATACATAAGACCTTAAAATATATCATATTTAATTATGTGATGTGAAGTACCTACTTCAATTTTAGCAAAGATTAATCGAAAAAAAAAAATCCAAACAAACCTTTAGCAGAGTTGAGTCGATCCTTTAATGGGGTTCTACAAAGAGTACAAGAATTGCTCTGTCAAAACCACTGCAGAATAGAGTCTTCATGGAAAACATGTTTGCAAGGCAATCCAAAAAGCACTTTCCAACCGTGCATCTCTTCTAAACATATGCAACAACTTCCCAACTCTTTCTTCTCATTGACAACAATGAACCTTCGAGTTTTCATCAACTTTTCATTGTTTTCAACAAAGATTATGTCTACCCGTTCAACAATACGAATAACTAATTCAATATAAGAAATACCAAAAAAGAATACACAAATTTATAGAGGTTCGATCAAAAATAGACCTACATCTTCGTTGCTTAAGTGTTGAGCTTTTGCACTATGTAAATGTAATGTTTATAAGCTGTTACAGACTCTCTATTGGAGGATTCACATAAGAATTCCCAAAGCCAAAATCTAAGAACCCAATACACCGTTTCACTTTCGATCTCCACAAAGATCTCTCTCAAACCCATGTTGAGAACACAAAGAAAACAAGAAAGAATGGCTCTCGAAACTCAAAGGATTCTTTTCGCACACAACTCTATACACAGGTCTGCAAGCTTTCTCTTTTTTTACTCTCTATTTTCTACATCTGATATATGAAGAAGGAGACCAAAAAATACACATATATTTATCCAAGACAAGAAAATGGTGCATTCAATTAATCTTCAGCAGCTCCAACGTGGCAAGCAACCTATGAAATAACATTTCTGCCCTTTATTAACTGATGTGGCAGCAAAGTGCCACCATTTTGGAACCTGGAAATTTCCTCTTCGTTCTTCTTTAACTAGCAGCTTATAAACACATATATAAATGGCTTGATTTAAGGATTATAAAAATTTGTACCCCATATTCATATTCAATGTTCTTGCAATGGCCGCAACTTCTTCTTCAACAAGCTTTCCAACTTCCATATAGGAGGGCTATACCCTAAATTTTCCATGAGTTTATACATGTTGGAAAATTGGAGAACAAAACTAGAAAACTAACTGACACAAACAACAACAAGATTTATCGAGGTTCGGACAAGATAGCCTATGTCTTTGTTGCTCTAGTGAGAGCTTCTGCTATTTTATTGATAAACTGCTGTTCACATACCAAAGCTATAATGATGAATTCACATAGATACTCATCCTCAAACCCAACTCCCAGTTACACCTCTGTTCTTCTTACTCCCAACTCTGTTCACTCATAACTCTCACCAAGAAATAAAAACAACAATATAGAACGCACAAAAGAAAAGCTTAATTTTTTAGGAATTTTCCACTCTTTGCAACTTCAAGAAATTGGTTTCCCACACACTGCTTTTTGATCCAGAAGAAAGCTATTTATAACATATGCTTCCTCAAAATGACATAGCTTAACTTAACTACTGCACCAATGTTGTTAGAACACATAGCAATTCCATTAGTTGTTAAAATAAGAGTAAAGTGACCATTTTGTCATTCTTTACCTCTAGGTTAGTGAAGTGCACCGTTTTGACCATTAAAAGCTTCAAACCAGGTTCTGCACCAGACCTTTGCAGCAGATCACAATAGCACAGCAGCATCACAAGTAGAATTTGAGCATTAAAACTTCACATATCTCCACCTAATCCTCAAATTCAAAATTAGTGGGAACTCATCACTATCCCAGCAAAAACATCCATCATCAAATCAGCCTGCTCTAATTCGGAGCAGATTCTTGCAAGTATTGAACTTGCCAACAATGAGCACTTTGTAACCATATCAAAAGGATTGAACTCAATAGGAATTTTCTTCAATCGAATCACCTGTTGAGCTGTCGTATCTTGGATAAAATGATAACTGACCTGAATATCCTTACATCTTTCATGAAACACTGGATTTTTGTGCAGGTGAATTGCACATTGACTGTGTAACTATAAAACAACCTCTTGATTAAGTGCTTTGAGTTTGGCTAACAGACCCTTAAGCCAAATATCTTCTTTTGCAGCCTCTATTGTTGCCATGTACTCAGATTCAATTGTTGATAAACCAACCATAGGTTGCAACTGAGACTTCCAACTTATGCAATTTCCACTCAAAATGAACACATAAGAAGATATTGATCTCTTTATGTCCTTATCACCAGCATAGTTAGAATCCAAATACCCAATTAGCTCAACTTCACTTGAATTTCCTTTATAAATCAATCCTTCACTCACTGAGTGCTTCAAATATCGTAGAAGCCATTTCACTGCCTCCAAATGATCTCAGCCAGGATTAGCCATGTATCTACTCAAGACACTAAGGGCATGTTTGTTACGTGGGATTGGTCAGGACAGGACAGGTTATAGTCCCAGTCTGCTGTTTGGGAAGCAAAATGGAGAACAGGACACACTTATCCCATTAATCAATTTATCCCATTTGAAGGGGACAAACCTGACCCACCAAAACACCTGGGTCACTTTTGTCCTACTCTCTCTTGAAGCTCTCTCGTGAAGAAGCTCTCAACCTCCCACTCGAAGGTGTGTCTGGCCGAATCGTTCAACGCCTCTCTTCGAGTTCTCGTTGGATCGTTCTCCACCTCTCTTCGGTTTAAAACCCCCAGTGAGTACTATTATTCTTCTTTGATCTGTTCGTTCACTTGTTCTTTCTTCTTTGATTTGTTCATTTCCCTTATTCTTCTTCTTCGTAGATAATGTCTTCTTCTTCTTCTTATTCGTTTGATTTGTTTTAGGGATTTGGGTTCACAA
This sequence comes from Ziziphus jujuba, assembly GCF_031755915.1. NCBI lineage: Eukaryota > Viridiplantae > Streptophyta > Magnoliopsida > Rosales > Rhamnaceae > Ziziphus > Ziziphus jujuba. The sequence continues at coordinate 2,577,070 of NC_083386.1, forward strand.
AATTAAGGCTTCCATTTCGCAGCAATTAGGGCTTCAATCTGCGAGATTAAGGCGTCGATGTATGAGGAAAAGGGCTAAAATTTGTGGTCAATGTCTACAATGCAACTTCTACAAATTTGAAAGGTAAGATAGTCATGTTTTGAATGACCATGGCTTAAATTTGCCGTTATATTCGAGACCATGTTTTGAATTTTTTTTTGTGACACTTCATATGGCATCTGTGAACCTTGTTCTAATGCTTTTCTAGTGGTGTTGGTTTATGTTAGTTTGTCCTGTTGTATAGGAATTTGCTAGTTTGTCTTGTCTGGTCTTTGGTGGTGTTAGTTTTTTTAGTTTGTCTTGTTGTATATGAATTTGCTAGTTTGTGTTGTCTAGTTTTTGGTGGTGTTAGTCTTTGTTAGGTTGTCTTGTTCGGTGGTGGTGTTGATGTTGGAGAGGAAAATTGGGAAATGTTTAAATGTTGAAAATTGAGACAAAGCAAGCAAAGACTAAGTAGAGTGTCATGTCTGGTGGTGTTGTTAGTTGTGTAAAAATGTCTTGTGTGGTGGTGGTGTTGGTTGTTGCATTAACTATGTAAAAATGTGGAAAATTGGGACGAAGCAAGTAAAGACAGAGCAAAAAACTATGTTAAGTAGAGTTTCTTTTAAATGTTTTTTGTTAGAAAAAAAAAAAGAAAGAAAAAATACATAAGTATACTCGACAGAGAAAGAACATATAACAAAGTCGTTATATATTTTGGAAACTGAAAAATGGGCATGTGATGATTTTGGCTTGTATGGAGGCCTCCTCTCCATGTTGCAACTTTTGGCATGTATGGTAGTTTCACTGCTCTGAGTTAACAAATTGAACCCCGAAAAGTTTGGAAGATGCAGGCATTAAAAATCCCAATTGATGTTGCCTATCGCAGAATTGATTTAATTACTGAAATTCTATTTGAACAGGAATGTGGTATATATCTGTAGGCACAGATGGCCATATTTCTTTATACTAAAGTTCTTTTATGTGGGTGCGTTGTTTTTCATTTGCTGCACAAAAGACTTTTTTGTGTGGTATAGTCATATAAATAAAAGCAAAACTAAAAGTGATGCATAATATATAAATGAAATAGGCTTTTTTACTTTTTTTATTTTTTTGGAAAATGCAATGAAACTAGCAGCTACTCTTTTCCATATAATTTCTTGGTAGGCAAAGGACTAAATATTAGCTTTCTGAGGAATTTCGCAAAGATATTCAAGTAGACCAAGAAGCATAATATCAACATGCCATAAATTTGATATCAAAATAAATAAATTAAAAATAGACAATGAAACAGAATGCTGTTCATATATGTATATATGCTATTACCAAAGCTAAGAAACAAGTGTGAAGGTGAAAATAAATAACCCTTTTATAATATTACATTTCTTAGTGTGCTTCTTTTTTTGTATACCCAGACATTCTATGTTTTCACTCTCGCACCAAGTCCTATCGGAAAACCCTTTGTGATGACTGGTATTTGTTGTCTATGATTTTGTTCTTAACTACTTATATGGAAGTTGTTGTTAAAATAATATATGTACTCGATCGGTAGATGGTAGATTTAGCCGTAGCAATCATGCTACATTAAGTTATAGAGGTATCTTGTTATATGATTTAGTTATATTTGCTTGAATTTTTAAATAACCATGTTGAGTTGTTGGTACAATGTGTTTTTCACTAGTTTATACCAGTGCTTCCTCTTTTGCATTAGATTATGGCATTGCCTATTAACTCTATCATAATATGCTGCTATTTAGCTTTGTGTTGCTAGTACTGGTGTTCTATATGGAAGCTTTTAACAGCTGCATTGTTTGAATCTTATTGAAGCTTTTAATAGCTGATGGTGAGAGATTGGCTTGGTTGTTAAGCCATGTACATCAATGAATTTTTCGAGCCACCAGGTGGGGGTGGATGGATGTTTATAGTTGTATATGATCAAAAATGTAAACAAATGTTGTTATCCCTATATATTATTTTATCAATTTAACTCGTATGAACTGTCAATTACACTTAACGCAGGTTATAAAAGTTCAACTTATCCAACGTATGCTTTTAAGTATGAAAATTTTGCTTGATGGACAAATAATTATTATATATATATATATATTATATTTATATGTGGTTAGAATCATGATTACCAAATAATATTGTGATTTGTATATTAATAAAACTAAAATTTCCTTATATGTATATTAAAAAATATGATTATTATTGAAGTCCATAAAAGTAGTTTAGGATTTTAAATTATTTTTTTCTCAGTTATTATTTATGTGGTCAATGAAAAATGAATCAAAGTATACATATCATAATCAAATCCATGACCATCCTTAAACCAACAAAAATAAGCCACTCTATTTCTCTATAGTTGCATATAAACATTAAAAAGAACCATAACTAGTATGTAATGGGCTCCATCACTTGTACAACATTTTATAATTATGCAATTATTCATTCGGCTCCATCATTATTAATAAAAAGAATTTTGATTATATATATATATATATATTTATATATTTATATATATATAATAATTGGGTTTGATGAGCTTAAAAAAAACTTAAATCCACCTTTTACTTTGACCTTCAGAATATATATAATGTTTATAGTGAAGGATAATATATAAATATATTATTTATGGAATATTTTTGTTTGCTGTGTATTTTTAATTGTATTAGCAATAGCAACTCAATTTAATGTGTTTCTTTTCTTTTCTTTTTCTTTTTTGTAGATATGGATGGAAGAAAATTAGCTATAATAGAATCTTTTGTTGGGGCTTTATGTTTGTCTTCATTATGTACATGTATGTAGCCTGGCAAAGGAGAAATGATAGAGGTGATAGGAATAGAATAACTAGGAGTACAGAATTACATACATCTTTTATAATATTTGGCTGGACAATGATGTGACTTGTATTAGTCAATTGAGGATGGATAGGAGAACATTTGGTATTTTATGTCGGTTATTATGCCAGGATGAATATGTGAAAAAGGATGGTACTGTTACATTGGAAAAGCAAGTATGCATATTTTTACACATAATTGCTCATCATACAAAGAACCATATAATTACTAGTAGATTCTATAGATCGGGGGAAACAGTTAGTAAATATTTCAATTCAGTATTGAATGGGGTGTTATGCTTACATGGGATTTTGTTGAGGCATCTGAACCTGTGTCGGATAATTGCTCGGATGATAGATGGAAATTGTTTAAGGTACGTTTGTGGACTAGTTTGGTTAATAAATTTATATTTAAATTTAGTTAATATGAATGGGATTGATAATTGGTCAACTTGTGTACATTAGTTATGTTAATGAGATATAACGAGTAAGACACATGAATGGTCCATTTTACCCATTGAAAGAGACACTTTAATAACTATACTATAGATAGAAGGTAAACCTAGTTTTTATGATTATAATTATAATGTTTTAAACAATTTATGTTTGGAATTTCCTTTTTTTTTTTAAAAAAGGTTTCTAATTTTCCTATCTTTAGTTTGTAATAATATATTATTATTTTGGGTTTGTTTAAATATATTTTGATAGCTAAAAATAATTAAATATATATTGTTTCATAATTTTTTTTTTAATTTTTTCTTTGTTCTTAATAAAAATTGTGAAGTCCCACATCGATTGGAAAGCGGAACGAAGCACACCTTATAAGGTGGTATAGATACCTTTCCCGTACGACACGTTCCCATGAGGGAAAGTAAAACTATGAAGGGTAGGATTGGGCTCACCACCTAGCTTCAAAAGCGGACCATATCGTGATTGGGCCTAGACGCCCGTGACAGTGGGACTGGTAGGTAGGGGTTGTAAGAGGATTCCTCCTAACCATTACGACACTTTTTGACAAAACCTTGAGGGCTGGGTTGTAAGATGATTCTCCAAGCCCAAAGAGGACAATATCGGACGCGGGTGGTCTAGGCTGTTACAGTTGGTATCAAAGCCAATACCCAGATCGGTATGCCAGCGAGGACGCCGGACCCCAAGGGGGGAGGATCGTGAAGTCCCACATCGGTTGGAAAGGAGAATGAAGCACGCCTTATAAGGTGGTGTGGATACCTTTCTCGTATGACGCATTCCCATGAGGGAAAGTAAAACCGTGAGGGGTAGGATTGGGCTCACCACCTAGCTTCTAAAGCGGACAATATCGTAATTGGGCCTAGACGTCCGTGCCAGTGGGACTGGTAGGTAGGGATTGTAAGAGGATTCCCCCTAACCATTACTATGCGTTTTGACAAAACCTTGAGGGCTGGGTTGTAAGAGGATTTTTCCGATCCAAAGAGGACAATATCAAACGCAAGTGGTCTGGACTGTTACAAAAATAATATAAAATATATGGATCAAGTGGGTCAAATGTGTTTATGATTAATTTATATTCATCCAAAAAACTTAACATGCTAACAAGTCATATAATAAATAATCTATTAAATTAATAAATGAATCTGAATATGAATATATTCCCCCATTGGTTTAATATATCATTATTGATTGAGTAAAATTTAAGATAAATGCGATAGGATATGAATTCATTTCAACATAAATCGTTGCAAAGTTTAAGGTGTAAGATTTAGGTGGATTTTTATTAACAAAAAACAAAAAAGATTCAGGTGGATTTTAATGTGGAAGAATAATTAAATAATAAAAAGGAAGTTTATTATTACTGTGGATCCTTAAAATATATTGCATTTCATAAAGAGTAGTTCTAGTTGTACTACCATTTAGACTCTATACAGTTTCATTATTAATTTACATTTTTATTCCCATTTAAAATTACTATTAAAGATATTTGTTAATTAAATCTATTTAAATAATTTCTTTATACAGCCTCATTTTTCCTCTCAAATAATATGATAAATATATCCATCTAATTTATACTCCATTAAAAATTAAGATTGCAAAAACGACAATTATTCACAAATTATGAAAGCTAAAAAATATGAAACAATAAGATGAATTTGGTTTTTTCTTTATTTCTTTCTATATTGTGATGATTGCTTTAGTTTGGATTTCTTTTTCTATCGCTTACCAACAACCAAGTGGGAACAATACTCTTATATTTGATCCTAGTATATTAAAATTCGTCTTTTATTTGAAAGTTTAAAACTGAACATTTTTTAATTGTTAAGAAGTGCTCATCCAAACATTATTAAGATGTTTACAATTCGTCTTTTACCGAAGTTTAAAATGGAACATTTTTTAATTGTTCAGAAGTGTCCATCAGAACATTATTAAGATGTTTAACTTTTATCTATCGAACATTGTATGTATATACAGATAGTACATAACGTACATTATGAAGTATGCCAATTTTTTTTTTTTAAATCATGGATAATTTATATGTAACTGAATGTAAAAAATATGCAGGATGAAAAAGATATAGATAATGGAATTGTCTTGAAAAATGAGATGAAAAAATAATAATAAAGCTTTTTGGTCTTGAAAAGAGCAATTATCTTGAAAAATAAGATGATCATGTCAATCCCAATCTCCACTGCCCTCCATTGTTCGCTGATTTTTTTGCTTTTAAATAAATAATCTTTTATGTCATTAAAGAAAAAGAAAAAATAAAAACTAACCCTAATTCAAAACGATAAATAAGAAAGAAGAGAATAAGAATATTTTAGTAAAATTAATTTTTATGAGACTGTATATAGTTATTTTAGAATGGTAAAAAAAAATTTTATTTATAAAAGATATGTAATTTTGAAATTGTATGAATTATGAATATTTCATGAATAAATAATATTATATTAAGTAATTTTAGATTTTTCATATATTTAAATAGTAGTGTATAAAGAGTAGAACTGTAAAAAGTTATTTTGAAATTGTAAAAAGAGCCACTCTTTCATAAATTGGTTCTAAAACCCTTTTTTTTTTTTTTTTTTTTAAACAAATTCATCCTCAACCTTGGCTTTCCTTATCACCATCGTCCTTTTTTTTTTTAAATTTTGTCTAATTTGGGAGGTTAAACGCACATGTCACTCGTGTGGGGTCATTTTAAAGGGTGACGGTGATCTTTTTACGTCTACCTTCTTATTTATTTATTTATTTATTTTGCTAATTTACATCTACCTTCTTATTTTCTTCACAATTTTATAATTTATGATATTTATAATTTACAATTTTACAATTATTCCGGTAGTTGTGCTCCCTCTCTCACAAACGTATGGTGCCCCATGCCGGCCACAAGCCGCGTGCTGTGCTCCGCGCAAGCACTAGAAATTTTCTGCCAAAAAAAATATGTTTGGTGATACTCAGATTTTTATCATGAGTCATGACTACTCGCTATTACCTACATAGTTGATTTTCGCCAATTTTCGTCAATTTATATATAATATATTGGACTTTTCTGCAAAATTCTTTATCCAAATTACACACACACACATATATATATATATATATATATATATTTATATTTATATATATTTGTTTAAACATTAAATTTAGATGGGAAAGTATGTTTATTAATTTCAACTTGACCTTGAAACAGACATCTGATTAACCAAAGACCCGATATTACCCCAAAAAAAAAGGAATAAATAAACAAAGACCCGATTCCTAAGGAACGTATTCGTTAAACACATAGCTGATTACCAAGATTGATTTTTTTGCTACGGTACAGAAACGAAAAGAAAACAAAACATAACAACATCTGCCTAGAAAAGGCAATAAAAAAAAAAAAACCATTTTTCTAATATATATATATATATAATATCTTTTCCTTTTTTCATTACAATTATCTTCTCTTTTTTGTGTTGAATTTTTAAATTATAATTTTATAATTATAAACATAAATAATTTATCAATTAAATTAATCTCGTTTAACCCTAACATTTAATATCTCCTAATTAGCAAGTTGGCATAAATAAATAAAAATATTACCACGTTGTGGACGTATACACGGGGCGCGAGAGTTGCAAATTACCAATTAGATGTTGTTGTCGCTTGGTGGATGCCTGATTAAAAATATTCTTTTTTTATTCTTCAATATTATATTACAAGCAACCGCTTTCACTGTCCATATGTTTGGTATAACAGTCAGATTTTCATCATGACTGATCGCTATTAGCTACTTATTTGATGCCAATATTTATACATATTTATGTATAATATATTGGACTTTTCTGCAAATTCTTTATCCAAATTCTTTAAGAGAGTTGACTTAGCATTTTTTTTTTTTGTTTTAAAGAATACAATACATATATATATTTATATATATTTGTTCAAACATCAAGTTCAGATGGGAAATTATATTTTTCAATTTCAACTTGACCTTGAAACAGACATCTGATTAATCAAAGACCCGATTTAAAAATAAATAAATAAAAATTAAACAAAGACCCGATTGCTAAGGAACATATTCATTAAACACATACCTGATTACCAAGGAACGTATTGATTTTTGCTACAGTATAGAAACGAAAAGCAAACAAAACATAATAACATCTACCTAGAAAAGGCGAAAAGTATCTCTAATATTAACAAAGCCGTCATCCCTAAAGAGGAAGACATTCATCCAGTAAGAAGGCAATTTTCAAGCTCCTTGACCAAATACGTTGGGAAAATAATAAGTTGAATGAAGAAAACAATTGAAGTATACATGCTTCATGAGTAACTTGATTGCAAATTCTTGACACCCAATTGAAAGAGCTAACTTGTAAAGCCGGAAACCAAAATCTGAACCTGATTAATTAAAATAAATAAATAAAAACACGTTTCCCAACAAATTGTAGAACAATCTCCATTACCCAAAAAAAAATAATAATAAATAAAAAGAAAAAAAAGAAAGAAAAGAAAGAAAGAAAAAAAAAATGCTATTTCTATTTCTCGCCAATGGTGGTGTCACTAATGGTAACTTACAATATGATAATTTTCCTCTCGTCGTAATTTATATGGCAATATAATTTGTAGAGCATTATGTGTTGGCTTTAGTTTATGATAGCTGTATATTATGAAAGAATAGTAAAAACTCTGCTGAAACAAATATTTATTTTTTTAAATCTAATTAATATTTAGTAAGCTTTTATTTCAAGCTTGCTAAAAATCACAACATTTAAATTTGAACATTTGGTAAAGAACCTACTGAATTCTTGTTTATCCTTTATTATATATAATTACCAAAATAGCAAGATATAAATGATTATTTTCTTATGTATAAATATATATTATTTCTATATATAAAGGAGGAAAAATGAATTTATTACTAGTTAAAAAATATAATAGTAATTTTAATTGTAAGATCCTGATTATGAGGAAAGATTCTTAGAAGCTATGTTTGGTTACTTCTCAGATTTTGGCTTTTGGAGGAGGTAAATTATTAAAGAATCCAAAATTTATATGTTTACCTAATGATACATTTAATAATAAAAAAAAGGGATTTACACTGCAAAATTTAATAACAAACTACATTTTTAATTAATTTTTAATATTTTTAAAATATCATTTGTTAAAAGGTCACAAGTACTTTTAAGTACATAAAGGGAATAAGACTAACTTACTACATATACCACAATGGAGCTTTAGAAAAATAATAAACTCTAAAGACAATGGAGTTTAGCGATCAAAAAGGAAAAGAACACAAAAATGATTGACATATTATTCTTTTCAACCTTGAAAATATAAGTATTTAGCTTTTATAATTCATTTGTTTTATCTGTATTTTATTTTTTTTAGTTTTTACTTTATCTATTTTTAGTATCAATTGTTTTAATTTTCATCATATATACTTTGACTTTCTTTGATATAGTAGCTTGAATACTATGAATAGGTATGAAATCTGTATACAGGAGAAAGTAATTACTCCAACGATATGTGTCATTGTCTAGTATATACATAACGGAGATGATTTAAACAAATTTGAGTTCTATTTGCCAGTCATATCGATTCCATTTGACTTATATAATCCACATAAAAAAAATATAAAAAGTAGTCATCCGATATATATAACTCAACAATTTGAACTTTTTTGAGTCTTGTATATCAAAAATATCTATTTTATCCAAATTATGTAAGCTGAATGATTTAAACCCATCTAGGTTTATATACAGACATGTCTTGTTTCATCTAGAAAATATAATCGAGATGAAAAATGAATGATACATAAAGTAGCATTCTAATATACATAACTCAGATGATTTGAACTCATTTGAGTTCTGTATACTAAATGTATCCATTCCATCAAAATTATCTAATATAGATAGAAACGAAGGATATGCAAAACTGGCTGCTACAGTGACCAAATGGTAATGTGATTGGCTAATCGCCGAACCCCCAAATGGATTAATCAGTAAACTCCTCCGAAATTGATATGACACCCCGATTCGGTAAAACGCTTAGAATTTGAACTTTTAACCAAATTGATCGGAGTTGACCAGATGGATCCCACAGTTAACTGTTTGGTATAGCCAAGGTTTCATTTTGACCAGCCATTATTGTAACACCCCGTCCTGAAGTACATCGGAAATTTCTAAAATTTGACCAAGGTTGACCAAGTTTGGCCGTCGTTGACCGAGAAGGGGTCAAATGTTGACTTTTTGCTCCTGATGGAATTTCACATCGACCGAGGTCCCATTAAAAAGTACACATTGGTACGAGTTCATAGACTAGTAGCACATCGAAAACGGAGCTACGGTTTGAAAGTTATGAGCAAAACAAGTTGAGATCCAAACTGTCCAAGGGGTGCCGAAGTTGACTTTTTGATCATGCAAAATTGAGCTTTGACTCATATATGGTTGTGAAGTACTCATCGATACGAGTTCATAGACTAGCGGTACGTCGGATTTGGACATGTGATTTGAAAGTTATGGACCTGTAGAGTTTTTCAAATACAGTATTATTTTAATATTATTTTTAATATGTGAACAGTGTGTCACATGTGGCTTAATAAAGGGTGCCATGTGTCACAACGGTGAGATGCCACATGTCAACCATGATTAAATACCATAATATTTTATTATTATTCTATACAATAATATTATTTTAATATTATTTAATTATTTTCTTTTATTTTCTTTTTCTTTTCTTTTATTTTCTTTTCCTTTTCCTCCTCTCGGGTCCTTGCTACTTCTCAATTTCTGGTCACCGGACGGCCACACGCACCGGCCAGGGAAGGAGTCCATTTCCCGGCGATGCCAACCTCCAATTTTCCCTGCCAAACGCCGCCGGACGCGCCCAGATCGGGCTGGTGAAGTCGGCGGAGGTAGGTTTGAGTTTTCCCGCGATTCTCGCAGTTTCCGGCCAGCCTAGTCCAATTTTCCACCCCTTTCCCCCTATTTTGGTCTTTTGAGTTCAAATGTGGTCTCCAATTGTTTAAATTCGAAGTGGTTCGCGAGTTATAAGGAGGTAAAATTCGACCAGTACCTCCCGGGAAAATTCCGACCACCACCGGTGGAATTGGGGCCAATGGAGGCCAGTAATGCTATCCTCGTTCCATAAGTTTCGTTTCGGAGCACATATGAGTCATGGAATGGATCCTATGGAGGATTTTGGTTGGATTGCGTGCTTGAGGTGAGTGACCACCTTCAAAACTATTTTGGGGACTATTAAAAATATATATTTTATGTTATTTGAAATTATGAAAAATAAATGTGTTTGATATTGAGAGGAATTGATATTTAAAATTTATAATGTCAAATTATGATTGATTAATATATGAATTATCACCGAATTATATTTTGGGATTGTGAAAAAAATATATATATATATATATATATATATATAAGGTGCTAATTGAATTTATGAAAAATGTGCTATATATGTTTAATATTTAAGAAATTGTTATTTGAGTTATGATGATGATTTATGTAACACCCCGTCCCGAAGTACATCGGAAATTTCTAAAATTTGACCAAAGTTGACCGAGTTTGACCGTCGTTGACCGAGAAGGGGTCAAATGTTGACTTTTTGTTCATAATGGAATTTCACATTGACCGAGGATCCCGTTACAAAGTACATGTTGTCACGAGTTCATACACTAGTAGCACATCAAAAAGGGAGTTACGGTTTGAAAGTTATGAGCAAAACAAGTTGAGGTCCAAACTGTCCAAGGGGTGCCGGAGTTGACTTTTTGATCATGCAAAGTTGAGCTTTGACTCATACATGGTTGTGAAGTGCTCATTGATACGAGTTCATAGATTAGCGGTACATCCGATTTGGACATGTGGTTTGAAAGTTATGGATCTGTAGAATTTTCCAAATACAGTATTATTTTAATATTATTTTTTAAATTGTGAACAGTATGCAACGTGTGACTTAATAAAAGATGCCATGTGTCACAATGGTGAGATGCCACATGTCAACCATAATTAAATATTATATTATTTTATACAATAATATTATTTTAATATTATTTAATTATTTCTTTTATTTTCTTTTTCTTTCTTTTTCTTTTCTTTTTCTTTTCTTTTTTTCTTTTTTTATTCCTTCCCCCACGTGGGAAAAAGACCCCCCCCCCCCCCAAACCTTCTTCTTCTTCTCCTTCTTTGTTCATTTTCTCCTTCTCGTCGATATATCTTTCTCCCTACTACACCTTTTCCGGCCACCGGTGAAGCCTAACCGTTGGCGAGATCAAGCACCAAGTTTGGCGGCCGGACGATCGACGATGGGCCCAGATCGGCGGTTGAAGCCGGCGGCGGCTCATTTTGTTTTTCCTGTGATTCTCGCCTTTTCCGGCCAGTCCAGTCCGAATTGCCACCCCTTTCCCCCTATTTTGGATCCTCTGAGTTCAAATATGGTCTCCAATTATTTAAATTCGAAATGGTTCATGAGTTATGAGGAGGTGAAATTCGGCCGGTACTTCCCGGGCAAATTCTGACCACCGCCGGTGGAATTGGGGTCAATGGAGGCTGGTAATGCGCTTCTCGTTTCACAAGCTTTGATTCAGTATATTACTCGTGAATTATGGTCTCCAATTGTTTAAATTTGAAATGGTTCGTGAGTTATGAGGAGGTGAAGTTCGGCCGGTACTTCCCGGGCAAATTCCGACCACCACTGGTGGAATTAGGGTCAATGGAGGCCGGTAATGCGATCCTCGTTTCACAAGGTTCGATTAAGTATATTACTCATGAATTATGGTTAACGTTTATGTTAAACCCCCCGGGTACCGGATATTATTTACCCGAATAAAATATTAATTTATTTGATATATGTAATGTTGTTGTTCTAGGAGCACGTGTGCCTCGTGGAATTGATCCCATGGAGGATCTTGGATTAATTGCGTGCTCCAGGTGAGTGAGCCACCTTCAAAATTATTTTGGGATGTTGAAATATATATATTTTGTGTTAATTGGTTATTTGAAAAATATGTTTTATGTGTTAAATATTTAGTAAATTTATATTTGAAATTTTGATGGCACAATTTGAATAAATTGAAATATATGATTTTTGATAAATTATGGGAATCTAGATTTTATGACAATTTGATATTTAAAGGAATTGTAAAAGTAATATTATTTGATTTATTACGGAATTTATTTGTGAATTTATTTTGATTAATAAAAAATGTGTTTATATAAATTTATGCATTGTGGAAATTATTTTATGGTATTGAGGATTTGTGGAATTAAATTATATATGAAATTCATGTGGTTTTAATATTATTTTTGGGCATGATTTGATTTTAAATATTTCAAGGAAATATTGGTTTAAGTTTGGTGGTTTCAAATCATATAATTTTGCCCTTGGAATATTATTTAATTGATTTTATGATTTGGGGAAAAATTATTTGTACATTATTATCGGTGGATTTATGCTGGAAATATTAAAGGAAATGTGGGAATGTGAATTTGAAAAAAATGATATAATTCCTACGGTGAATTTTGGAAAAACCTGGTATTTTAATAAATTTAGTAATTGATTTTAGACGCACTCATACAGTACTGGTGTTCTGTACTGTGTATGTGGATGAACGCGCAAGTTATAATATTTCCCATGAGTTGCCATTGGACCGAGGATAGGCAAGTTTGATATTGGCCATAAGCCGCCCCCCTCCATGGCCAGGATGACGGTTTAAGCAGCATTGCTGTCGGGATGCCGAAGCGACCGTATGCAAGTTTCTCACTTAACCTCTCGTTACACGGTGCTCGGGACGCTTGGTATCGTGGGACATCACTGGTATATAGTGTGGTGCGTCAAGTAGCTTTTGATATTATTTCCAAATAATAATGGTTTTAAGAGTATTTAAAATAAAAATGTATCTAATGGAATTTTTATAATTTATTTAATCAATGTTTCTAAAATGCATTTTAACTTGATTATTTTACTATTTAATTGGATTGGTGTTTTCAAATAAATTCTTTTATAGTTTTATCATTTACTTCAAATAGATGATTAAATTGATTTAAGCATTTCTTTTATTAATTAAATGATTTATTTTACTATTTATATTGATTTGCTGATTTTAAAGCCATTTTACTATGTTTTTACCAATTATTTTAAATGGAGGTTTTAATTTGATTTAATTTCCCCTTTGCTTAATTCTTCAATAAATTGATTTATTTTAATTAAACAATTATTTCATGAATTGTCTTAATGTAAGTTTCATTAAAATTTTTGTATTATTTGTTTATGACATTTATTAATCATTTAATAATTGTTACGAAATTATTTTTATTTCTATTCCTATTTTATTTTCATTATAAATTTTGGATGCTTGATTTATTATATTTCATTTGATATTTAGTTGACTAATTGATTCCTTTGTTTTCGGGGAATACAAATAACAGGTTTTGCGAAAATGTTTTAAAAAGGGAAACTTTTCCAACGGAGTGAATGGTGAGGGTTTTGAGAGAAAATATTATTTTCAATTAATTATTATTTATTTACTTATTTTTCTCAATTAATCAAATGTACTATAATTATTGTTGCTTTATAATTGTACAGTAGATAGGGTCACTCACTGAGATGATTAGCATATCATATTTCTAAATTCCGTTCCCCTAGGTACAAGGATTGGGAGATGTTGATCGTCCGGGGCGAACCCGATGTCTCAGTTCATTGCCAAAAGTTCAATAAGCATTTCTTCCCTTTTTCCTCTTCATCTTGTATTGCTTCCTTATCAGACATTGAATAAATTTTATATTTACTTGTATAATGCTCTGTATACTGTATTGGACACATTTTATTAAATACTACATTAATTCCCTATTATTATTTTGGAGTGCTGTAAATTTGTGGAAACAAATTGTACTAAGGTGGGAGGAATAAAGGGTGTATATAGAAGTGTATTTTCAGCGCAGGAAAATTGTGGTAAGTCCAACCCTTAAGGGAGGTTCTGCCGGATTTTCCATTGGAGGATCCGGTAGGGTTTTCCTGAGATCAGGGCTTGTCTAGGGTTCCGGTGAGGGATCTTGGACGGGTCCTGACAATTTATGTTGACTTAGTGCATGTATTGCATCAAAAATTATACTTTGGGTTTTTAAATAAATTATGTTTTAAATTGTTATTAAATTTATTTTTGAATTTATGATGCCAAAAGTTTATTGATTTAAGCATATATTGCATGGAATTCATATATTTGGTTTTAAAGAAGTTATGGATTTAAATTATGATGGATTATTGTTAAATTTATATTATGGAATTTATTGAGTATAATGAATGTACTTATATGGATTTAAGCAAATATGAAATTTATGTGATTTTGATATAAATTAATTCTAAGATTTTGAGAAAAATAATTGTATTAAAGTATTGAGTTCAGAATCCGTATTTATACGTTTGATTATTTATGGATCAGGTTTTCATGGTGTTGAAAATTGTTATATTTAAATGGATGGATTTGAAATTGATGAATTTTATAGTGATGGATTTATGTTGAGGATTAAAGAAAAAATGTGGGATTATGAATTTGAAAAATGGTCTAATTCCCACGGTGAGTTTGCAAAAATTGTTATTTTTTTAAAATAATATGGTTATTATTTTAGACGCACTCATACAGTACTGGTGTTCTGTACCGTGTATGTGGATGAGCGCGCAAGTTATAATATCTCCCGTGAGTTGTCATCGGACCCAGGGCAGGCAAGTTTGATATTGGCCATAAGCCGCCCCTCTTCATGGCCTGGTTGACGGTTTAAGCAATGGTGCTGTCGGGATGCCGAAGCGACCGTATCCAAGTTTCTCTTTTTAACCTCCCCTCAGATGGTGCTCGGGATGTAACACCCCGTCCCGAAATACACCGGAAATTTCTTGAAATTTGACTAAGGTTGACCGGGTTTGGCCGTCGTTGACCGAGAAGGGGTCAAATATTGACTTTTTGCTCTTGATGGAATTTCACATTGACTGAGGTACCATTACGAAGTATATGTTGTCACGAGTCCATAGACTAGTAGCACGTTGAAAACGGAGCTAGGTTTGAAGGTTATGAGCAAAACAAGTTGAGATCCAAACTGTCTCAGGGGTGCCCGAGTTGACTTTTTGTTCATGTAAAGTTGAGCTTCGACTCATGCATGGTTGTGAAGTACTCATTGATACGAGTTTATAAACTAGCAGCACATCCGATTTGGACATGTGATTTGAAAGTTGCAGAACTGTGAAGTTTTTCTGAGACAGCATTTACCATTCATGGATATGTATGTGCGTGAACAGTGGTGCCACATGTCAAAAAAAATGGACCCACCCGTGAGTACATAGTGGCACCCACGGGCGTTTTGATTGATTGAGAACGGGATGGAGGAGAGAAAAGGAGAGGGAGGAGAGAGAGAGAGAGAGCCAGAGAGAGAAACCCAACCGGCCAATCGCCATTCACCCATTTTCGGCCACCAAAATAGTACACGCGCCACCCTAGCATGAAGCCCACCTGAAAATCGGCTAGTCAACCAAAAATCAAGGTCAACCGACCGCCGATGCGCCCGGATCAAGACTTTTTCCGGTAGCGGTGCCGATTTCTTCAAACCCATATTTCTCTCCATTCTAACCTCTGTTTGCCTCACCGCCAGTCTCATTGAGTCACCCATTCCCCGATTTACCTTCCCACCAAAAATCACGGCCAGTGGCCATCGGACGCGCCACCGACGGTGGCGGATTCCAGTGACCACGACAGCTCATCGGGAAATTGACTTTCCAGTGAGTTTCCAGTTGCACCGTCCATTCTTTCCTACTAATTTCGACCCTCTGAACCAAAATCCAGTGTGCACTTTCCTCAATTCTTAACGGATTATGAGAATCGAAGGCCTAAAATCCATGAGCTTTTGGGCGAGATTCCAGCCACCTCGGGTTTGATCTCCGGGAGGTAAGCCTCAATCCGCGATCCTCGTTCCATAAACTTCGTTTCGGTATATTACTCATAAATTTTGGTTAACATTTGTGTTAAACCCCCCCCCCCCCCGGGTATCGGATATTATTTATCCGAATAAAATATTAATTTATTTGAGTTATGTAATATTATTGCTCTAGGAGCACATGTGCGTCGTGGAATTGATCCCATGGAGAATCTTGGATTAATTGCGTGCTCGAGGTAAGTGACCCACCTTTAAAATTATTTTCGGGTGTTAAATTATATTTATTTTATGATAATTAAATGTTTTGATTTAATATTTATGTGTTAAATATTTAGCAAAATTATATTTGAAATTTTGATGACACAATTTTCATAAATTGAAATGTATATGTGCATTAAAGCATATTTTGATTTTGATAAATTGAAGGAATATTTATTTTAAATTATTGATAATTTCATTGATGGATTTATTATGTGTTTGAAATGTATATTTATGAGAATTTTGATTATTGTGGATTTTATGAGGTTTAAATGACATATTTGATTCAAATTGGTTTTTCAATATTTGAGAAAGAAATATTGATTTAATTTATTATGTTTCAAAAATATTTATGCCATTGAAAAATTTGGATATTTAAATTGATGGAATTGAAAGTTGATGGATTTGAAATTGATGGAATTTATGCGATGAATTTATGACGATGATTTATAAAGGAATTGTGAAAAATTTACGGGTTTAATTGGATGGAATAAATCCGGTAGTATTTATGAGATTTTGAGATTTGAAAATAAATATATTGATTTTATGATTTTTAGATGCACCATACACGTACTGGTGTTCTTTATGCATGGATATGATTAGTGCACAGGTGGGTGTGAGTAGCGCACAGGTGATTATGGAGCTGTCCTGTAGTTGCCATCGGATGAGGGTAGGCTGCCCCTCCATGGCCGGGACGCTTGTTAGCAGCAGCGCGGTGGCACGTAACGCGACCGTATGCCGGTTTCTCTTTTTAACCTCCTATCTGGCAATACCTTGGGATGCTAGGTACCGTTAGCACCACTGGTATATAGTGGGTGCATCAAGTGATTTTTGGAACATGGATTTCAAAATAAATATTTTGAAATTGTATTTAAATTAAGAATATATTTAATGTTGTTTTTATTATTTATTTCAAATGGAGGTTTTAATTTGATTTAAATTTTCCTTTGCTTAATTATTCAATAAATTGATTTATTTTAATTATTTAATTATTTCATGAATTGTTTTAATGTGAGTTTTATTAATATTTCGGTATTAATTGTTATGACATGCATTAATTATTTAGTAACTGTTATAAGTTATTTTTATTTCAATTTATTTTATTATAAATTTGGATTCTTGAATTATCATATTTTAGTAGAAAACTATTGATTAATTGTTTTCCTTGGTTTTCGGGACATACAAATAGCGGGTTTTGTAAAACGTTTTAAAAATAAAACTTTTCCAGCTGAGTGAATCGTGAGGATTTTGAGAGAAAATATTATTTTCAATTAATTATTATTTATTTACTTATTTATTCTTAATTAATCAAATGTGCTATAATTATCGTTACTATTATAATTGTACAGTAGATAGGGTTACTCACTGAAATGATTAGCATCTCATATTTTTAAATTCCATTCCCTTAGGTCTAGATTAGTCGACGTTGATTGTCCAAGGGCAAACTCAACGTCTTAGTTTATTGCCGAAAGTCCAAGAAGCATTTCCTCCATTTTTTTTTTTCCTCTCCATCTTGTATTGCTTCCTTATCTGTTATTGTATTAAAGTCATATTTATTTGTATAACGCTCTGTATACGAATTGGACAGATATTTGTTTAATTGCTTACTGGTTCCCTGTTATTATTTTGGAGTGCTGTAAATTTGTAGAAACAAATTGTAGTAAGATGGGAGGAATAAAGTGGTGTTTATTGGAGTGTGTTTTATGTGCAGAGAATTTTTTGGTAAGTCCTACTCTTAGGGGAGATACTGCCGGATTTTTCGTTGAAAGGTTCGGTAGTGTTTCCTTGGGATCAGGACTTGTCTAGGGTTTCAGTGAGGGATCTTGGACGGGTCCTGACACGGGATGCTGGGTATCATAGGACATCACTGGTATATAGTGTGGTGCGTCAAGTATTATTTCTCAGATATAAATTTCAAATCCTAAAGTTTTAAAGCCATATTTAAGTTAAATGTATTTAATTTGTTTTATCACCTATTTCCAATTAGTGTTTTCTAAAATGTATTTATTCATATTTTATGTCACTTTTTTAAATTAATATTTTTAAAATGCATCTTGCCATAAAAATATTATATGGTTTAGTTGAATATTTCAAAATGAATATTATAGTGTTTTTCTACCACTTATTTTATAGGATTGTTTGTAATTATTTAAATTATATTTTTGAAACTGTTTATTTTAGTTTATTAAATCAAATTTTACGAATTATATATTGAATTTCTCTTTTATGTTATATTCCTTTAATGCAAGTATTCTAAATTTATTTTATTATATTTCATTATATTTTATTCGTATTTGCATTATTTAATTATTTATTAAATTAATTATTCCTTGATTTTTGGGGCATAAAAGATTGGGTTTTGCGAAAACGTTTTAAAAAGGGGAACCTTTCCAACTGAGTGAACTGTAAGGGTTTTTGAGAGAAAACATTATTTCAAATATTTATTATAATTATTTATTTAATTGTTTGGCATTGATTAATTAAATTTCTTTTACTATTATATTATTAATATTATAATTGTATAGTAGATAGGGTCACTCACTTAGATGATTAGCATATCATATTTTTAAATTCCGTTCCCCTAGGCCAAGGTTGAGAGATGTTGATCGTCCGGGGTGAGCCCAACGTCTCAGTTCATTGCCGAAAGTCCAAGAAGCATTTCCTCCTTTTTTCCTCTCCATCTTGTATTGCTTCTTTATCTGACATTGTATTAATTTCATATTTATTTGTATAATGCTCTGTATACTGTATTGGACACATTTTATTAAATACTGCATTAATTCCCTATTATTATTTTGGAGTGCTGTAAATTTGTGGAAACAAATTGTAGTAAGGTGGGAGGAATAAGGTGGTGTTTATTGGAGTGTGTTTTATGTGCAGGGAATTTTGTGGTAAGTCCTACCCTTAGGGGAGATGATGCCGGATTTTCCGTTAGAAGGTTCGGTGGTGTTTCCCTGAGATAAGGGCTTGTCTAGGGTTCTAGTGAGGGATTTTAGACGGGTCCTGATAATTATTTTAAAGAGCTTATCAATACAAGTTCATATACTAGTGGCATGCCTGATTTGGAGTTTGGATCGAGAAGTTATGGTTAGAACAAAGTTTAATATTGTTTGACCAAGTAAAGCTCAAAATTGCCTTTTTATTTGGTCAAAACTTTATGTTGATCAGTATACCAATGTATAATGCTCGCTAATACGAGTCTATAAACTGTACCATGCTCAATATAGAGCTATGCTTAAAAAGTTATAGTTCTCTAAAGTTTTTAATTGTTTTACTGCACTTCTGGTAAAAAAATATGATATTTAAAAATATATATGACAGATGCCATGTATCACAATTTGATAGGTGCCACATGTCCTTTTCTTTTTTCTTTTTTCTTTTTTATCTTTATTTTTTTCTTCTTCTTCTCTAGCCCCAACAACAGGAGCTCTCTCTTTCTCCTCTCCTTGCACAGTAGAAACTTCCATGGAGAAATTACTATGATTTCATCAAACCCAATTATCATTGCCACCACCAAAGGACAACCTATCATGCTAGTGACACAGTGATGTTTTCTATTCATCGGAACAGTCAAGCATGCACCAAAAAATAGCCATGGAAACAAATGGTGACCTCACTGTTTGTTTGCTGGATTTCGACTATTTTTGGCCAAGTTTTCAGACTTTTCACTCTAACTTGGACCATCTGAAGCTGATGATGACCTTTATTTAGCTCAATTCAAGCTTGTTTGTGGCGTATGAAGAGGGTCAGTTTGGCAGTAGATTTTGACGAGAAATATGGCCACCACTAGTGACGTTGAGCTCAATGAATATTAGTTTAGTGTTCCTTGTCCTTTGAGCTTTCCATTGGTATTTTGTTTGCAAATTATGGTTAGATATTTGCAAAGTTGCCATTTTTGGAACTAGGAGATTGTATTTCTTCATAGATTATGTTGTGTCATGTCCTAAGTCCTATATTTTAGGATTTTACCTAGTGGAGTATAGTATATTTGCATTTTGTGGTGTGTAAATGCTAATAAAATATACTTCTGTGAAGTTCCGCTTGTACTCTATATCATATTTTTACACCTTACATTTTGAAGTCTCAACTTGTATGTGATTCTAGACTACGGATGTATCATATTAAATACCACATTCCCACTCATACAAATGTTCATGATTCCAATCACTTTCTTATAAATTTGTATATTTTTCTTATGAGGATGGTAGTATAAAAAAGCATGTAAATGAATTGCTCAAAGTTCAGAAATCTAAAATAAATGTAAAGACATGCTTGACTTTGGTTGATCTGGTTCTGTTGACTTCTGGAAGTTCAATTTGTGAACGATACATGTGCAGTTTCTTTTTACTATTAGGAAAGCCACCTATGTGCAAGAACCACGGGTCTAGTAAAAGGTGATTTCTTTCATTCTCTTCTACAATTTATCTTTCTTCTATCCTATTCTGTATTTAAAATGAGATAGAATTATTGAAACCAATCAATGAGAAGCCAATTGTATTTTTACTTGATACGAATGTTAGTCATAATTATAATTGAAAACAAAATAAAAATGTTGAATATCTTTGTGCTTCTTTTTAGTTGAAGCTAACTTTAATGGTAGCCCATGTTAAAACTTTTTGGTAATGAGCAACTGATTATCAAGCATTAGAATTAATGGAGTGCCTTAATTATTTTAATTGTTAATATATTGACAATAAGTTGTTTAAGTACGTAACAGAGTGGAATATATTCTTCCAGTGAGACTAAAGTGTTTTTGATGAGCCTTGAAAGATGGTTAACCATATTTTACATGCTTCTTTGATACTTTTCTATTTTGGTTAGCATAATCTGAGAATGTTTGATTAAGCATTGTTTTCATTTTCATTGATTTTGTTGTATAATTTATAAATCGATTGAATAGCAAAAATGTGAGCAATTTCGAACTGATTGGTTTTATGGAATCTGCTACTACTCCTTTATGTGTACATAAATACATGAAAGTTAAATAGTTAAATTCAAATGATTTTAGCTCGTGAAAAGGGGTAGAGGTGTTGGCATGCAAATGGCATTTATAGGAAAATAGTTAATCAAAGTCACTAAAATATTTATAAGTCATATATAAGTATACATATGACTTATAAATATTTTAGTGACTTTGATTAACTATTTTCCTATAAATACACACACACATACATATATACATATATGTAAGTTAGATGTGAGTGGTATAGTTTTTTTTTTTTTAAATTATATTTTGAGTTTTAAAATATTTATCATAGATTGTTTGGTTGATATTTTAATGTGTAAGGTTACGATGATTTTATGGAATTTGTTAGATTATTCATTATGCTTAATTATAATTATTTTATTTGTTTATTATTTATTTATTTATGTATTTAAATGTTGTTTAATGAATTGAGCAATTTTATTATTATTATCATTCATAATGGTTTCTTTATATATATGTGTTATTCTATTTTGGTAATAAATTTGAGTTATGGTTTATAAAAATGAAATTTGTCGGAAATCAATATTTTTACGTTTATGGTGGTATGGATTTTAGATATACCATATAGTACCGGTATTCTTAATATATATGTGACTGCTTTCAGTGCTTATGTTATATTCAATCATCCTTTGTGGGCTATGGTAAGTGAAAGTAAATAGGTAATATGTAATGAGAGCATTAGATTCATTTCCCATTGCTGAAAGTCGACAAGTTTAGCCATTCCTATGGGAGCTAAAGTGAGAATAGATGGATAAGTAGGTATTTTGTAGTAATAACATTAACCATCCTCCCTTTAGCCGTCAAATGACAAATTATTTAGCATCGGCACCTTCAAGGTGCTAAAGGGGTAGTGTGTAGGTTTCCTTCTCCCCTCCTTTGTCATGTTGGAATGCTAAACATCACTTAGCAATATTGGTATATATCATATGGTGCATTAGATGTCTTTTCGATATATATTGTATGTTAAGTTTATCATATGGTACGAAGACAATAACCTAGTTAGGCTTAAGAGCAGTTTGGTATCGTATTTATGCTAGACCTGGCAATTTGGATCATGACACGGCGACACGACTCGAAAACGACACGGAATAAATGGGTTTGGGTTTATTATAAATGGGTTTGGGTCATAATCAGGTCAACCCGTTTAACACGATTATTAATCGTGTCATTTTCGGGTTGACCTGTTTAACTCGAAATTGACCCATTACGACCCATTTATTAAACGTGTCAGTTTCAACCCGACACGATTATATACCTATTACAACCCATTTAAATTTAATTTTAATTTAATATTTTATCACTAATATAATATTTAATAACTAAAAAATATTATAAATTAAAAATTTTATAAAAATAATTTTCTATTACTAATTTTTTAAAAACAAAAAATACATCTTTAATAAAACAAAAACATACAAATAAAATAAAAAATAAAATAAAATTTCGAGTTAATAGGTTAATTTTCGGGTTAACGGGTTAATAGGTTAGTTTTCGGGTTAATAGGTCAATTTCAGGTTAACGGGTTAATAGGTCAACACGACCCGTTAAAATAATCGTGTTAAACGGGTCGTGTCGTGTTGACCTGTTTATAAACAGGTCGGGTTAGTGTTTTAGGTACCTGACACGATTAATAAATGGGTCGTGTTCGGGTTAGGCATTTTTGGCACGATTATTAAACGGGTTGACACGAACACGACCCACCAACACGAATTGCTAGGTATAATTTATGCTACCTACAAAACTAGCGGATTGAATGGTCATAGTAAGCAACCACTTTTGACCGTATCGAAAAAGTAAGCATATAAGTGGTAATTACATGTGTTTATTATGCCTTCCATTGATTGATATTGTGTGGTTGTGCATTTGGTATATTATATGGTACATCAAGTGTTTTTCCTTTACGAGTATACATTTAAATAAATTATTTATTATTATTTTTAATATTATTAATAGTATTCAATTTTAACATTTAAGCATATGTTTATTATTATTATTTGATTATTATCAATATTATTATTATTATTATCATTTGCATGATTGTTGCATTTATTCTAGTTAATGATTATCTAGACTTGGAAATGCATGTACAATATAATAAACTAGTGAGAAAATTCATACAGTACTTGTGATAGAGATTTAGGTTAGTCTTCGAATAGGTTATTCAGCTATAAAGAACCTTCAAAAGATTATATATATATATATATATATATATAAACATGTGCATGTATAGATGGATATTGTGTCGGTATGAGCGATAATGGTTTTATTGAAACCTTGCTAATGTTCATGTACAAAGTGTTTGATATATGTTAAGGTTGGAGACCCATGTTATTCTGGTGATTATAATTAATTATATTTTCGTAGAAATTCCGCAAATTATGAAATTGTAGTAAGTGAGAGATGTGAGTGGCTGTGAATCTATCGAAGTGTATTTTTCTGTACAGAGTTAAATTAGAGAAGTTCAATTTACAAGGGAGATACTACCAACTTTTCTGTAAAATTTCCAATGGAGTTTCAATTAGTCAAGGTCTTTCTAGGGTTTCAATGAGGAACTCCAAAAAGGGCCTAACATTGATTTGAAGATTAGCGCAACTAAAGGGTTTTTATCAAAATTAAGGGAATTAGTGTAAAAATTTTATCTATTCAATTTTATTTAAGGGTAAATTAGGTATAAGATTTGCATGTAGGTAGGAAAAATTGAATTAAATGGGAATGTGTGTAGAATGTAATGTGGTTATGTCATAACACTATTCTTCTTGAAGGCCAGTTGGTTTGCCTAGGTGACTTATCCTGCCATAATTGACTCTTACCTATAGCATTGGCAACCAAAGTCGAGCACATATATAAAGAACTTCATGCTTGAGTAACCGAAGGAAAGAAGGGTTGTAGATGATAGTATAACAGGGTGACGCATCTAGAAATGCTTTTTCTAAAGAACTCTAGCTTTTTCTTTAGACTTTTCAAATGATCACTCATCCTAGAAATGCTTTTATGGGAGATCATTCATCCTCCAACAAGAACACTTCTATAATGGGTGACTTCCTAAAAAGTCTGAACAATAACTACATACCATCTGAAGTGCAGTACTTCTTTTATTTTTATTTTTAGTTAATAGAAAGAAATAATGTAAATATTATTATTGCTAAAATTGTTTAGGATGGATAATCTTTTGGGAAGTCTGAACAAAAACCACATATCATCTGAAGTGTGGTACTTTTTCTTTTATCTTTATTTTTAGTTCATAAAAAGAAATACTCTAAATATTATTGTTGCTAAAGTTGCTTGGTTTCTTTATAGTATTTCTTTCATTTAATTGTTTAGACGATATTGAACATTGAGAGTCCATTATTTTGGGTCAAATCTGTTGAGAGGTTCATGTCTAGTGTGTTGACCACATAATGCTTGTTAATTTAGTTGATAGAATTATAATCTATGAAATCTGATTCGGAGAACTTTTATGCAGAGATTACACATGTCATGCTCTGTTTTTCAAAATAGAGCAACTTTCCCAATATATTGAGTATGATTAGAAATAAAAAAGCGTTTTTTGGCCTTAACCAAGCTAACATTGTTTGCCTATTAATTTGGAAATATATGATCATCCAATGGTCTATTTCAATCAATTCCTACTTCATTTGAAGTAATGCATACCAAGTTACTAGAAGTGAATAAGTGGTTGGTCAAATTCCTTTCCTTTCTTCAGTATTTCTTTTGAGGATTGGTATCATCTATTATGGTCACAATCAATTTCTCGTAACTAACTCTAAAAGCCATCAGATTGATCTTATAACCCAGTTTTTATTTACTTTAATATAAAGAAAATCCCAATTAATGTTGCCGAAAGTATAAATTATATAACAATCATTATCATGATATATAAACCAATCAATCCTCGCTTTTCGATTTCAACTGGAATACACTTCTTGCTAATATGTAAATAAAAGAAACGGCGTAATACGCTTATTAAAATTTGATGTGTGCTTTTGAGCAGGTTATAAAGGCAGTACTCTCCCCTGGACATGCACAAAATTTTTTTAATATTCCATTCATGGCCACTGTCACGGTAACCTCAATGTTGGTTACATTTTTTGTGTGCTTTTATGGTAAAAGGAAACATGTACTAAAAATCGATATTATTGTTCTAAAATTGTTAAAAAAACATGACGGAGCCAGCGGGTTTGTTGAAATTAAGATATTTTGTGTTAGTAAAATTGATTGTGATTCTTTATGTCATATCTTTCTTTTTGTTATTTGGATGATTTGGAACATGTGAGAAATTACCAATACCATATGATCCTCTTGTTTATTGTGCCATATGATCCTTTTGTTTATTTCATAGAGTTATAGTCTGTGTAATCTTAGATTTGGAAAACTTATATTCATAAGGATAATGTATGTTGTCAAAATTATATATTGCCATGCTCTGTTATAAACAGAGCAACTTCTGCACATTGTCATCCTCTGTTTTCAATAGGAATGGCACTCAGTCCCAAATGCAGTAGTTTTACGATGAAAAATATTTAATCTTTTTATTTAATTTAATTTAATATAAGAATCAATTAGTCTTATAAAGAAAAAGTATAAATAAACAGTGTAATTTAAGCACTATGACTTGGTAAACAAAATCATAAAATCTTAGTGAGCAGTGAATAGTTTAGGCCCTTTTTTTTTTTTTTTTTTTGTTTGGTTCCCCTTTTTTTGAACTAAATCGGTTTTAAATATATCTTAATACATTAGACCTTAAAATATATCATATTTAATTATGTGATGCGAAGTACCTGATTCAATTTTAGCAAAAATTAATCCCAAAAAAATATATATATATATTCAAACAAACCTTTAGCAGAGTTGAGTCAATCCTCCAATGGGGTTCTGCAAAGAGGACAAGAATTGCTCTTGTGAAACCATTGAAGAATACAGTATTCATGGAAAACATGTTTGCAAGGCAATCCAAAAAGCACTTTCCAACCGCGCATCTTTTCCAAACATATGCAACAACTTCCCACCTCTTTCTTCTCATTAACAACAATGAATCTCTGAGTTTTGATAAACTTTTCATTGTTTTCGTCACGGATTATGTCTACCCCTTCAACAATACGAATCCCAACATCAGCCAAAAAATCATACCCCATATTCATATTCAATGTTCTTGCAATGGCTGCAACTTCTTCAATGAGCTTTCCAACTTCCGTATATGGAGGGCTGTACCCTATCTCTTCCGTGAGTTTATACCAAATACGGTTTAGGAAACACAAAGGGTCTTCAAGTATTTCATGGGAAGGGAATCGTATAGGTATGTTGCTCTGTGGAGCAATGGGATGTGAAGAACATGAAACAAGACCTTGGCTCGATCGAATCTCTTTGATGCCATATTGCTTGAGAGAGATGTTTAGGAGACTTGTATTTGGATGTGTAAGAAAAACAAACTGTAAAAGAGCTTTTAGGAAAAAAGAAGAACTGGAGTAGATACAAACTTTGGATACTGGCTTATGTTTGTTATACGTATTTGTGTATGTGTATCTATATAACAAAGTAAACTAAAACTTGAGAAGGAAACCTATATATATTTTGATATTTAAAAGGATTACTATTTTCATTAGAGATGGAATCCTATTTTGATTCGAAATGGAAAAGGAACAGCATGAATGGCGTTTTATGATTTTATATAACCTACTTAACACCAACATAAGTCCTTTTACTATTATTGTTGTATATATATATTTTTCTACTTTAAGTTGTTTTGACAAAAAATAATAATAACAATAATAACAATTAGAACTTCTTAGCTGAAACGGAGTTCATTTAAGAAAAGAAATTCTTTTCTCGGCTTAGAAAACTTTAGATTTCTTTTATTACTTTAGCAAATCGGCAAAATTAATTGTAGCACTACTTCCAGACATTTTGTACTTTACTTTTTTTTTTTTTTAAAATAAGTGAAAATATATATTTATTATTTTTTTAGTATCTGGTCACATGTTTTAAAACTTTTTGATATAAAACATGTTTTAGATTATTCTCAGTAAGCGCTCATTTGCTATCCCTTCACATTATTTCTGTTTTTAAAAGCAGAGCAACTTTGCCTAGAAACAGAGAATCTGTTTAGATATAAACAGAGCATTTTTTTGGCCTTAATAAAGATAATGTTATTTGTATAGTAATTTGAAAAATGCCACTCCCACCACGCACCTCTTCCAAACATATACAGAAGCTTCACAAATCTTCCTTCTCATCATCAACAATGAACCGTCCAGCTTTCAACTTTTTCAATGGCAGTTTTTGATGTCCCACTGGTAACTTGCTCATCAAGCAATCCATCTTCTTCAACAAAGAAGTCATGTCGAATATCTGATAAACATTTACAACTGTATCGACTATTTGATCAAGATTAACAATCTCCATATCAGCATGAGAATAATACCCACCGCCAAACATATTATTATCACCACCATTATTCATCACCTCCGTAATATTCAATCTCCTTGCACACAACACTAAATGGGCGGCGAGCGAACCATTGGCCATGGATGGAAACCTAAACCCTAAGACTTCTGCGAGATCATTCTGAATATGGAATGGGCAATGCAAAAGGTCTAGGAGAACCTGTTTAGGGAAATAAAATGATGTTTGGAGTGGCGGAACAATGGGATACGAAGAAACTGGAATGACAAGGATTCAGAAAGAGGAAACTTCTGTGTTGTCTCGTTAATTAATATGTACTTGAGACTGACTTGACAACTTGCACTACTGCATGATCGTCAAGCCTTTGACTCCTGTCGGGAATTGGAGTTCAAAGATTTATCTACTCCAACTTATACATATATATATATATATATATAGATATAGATATTACAAACAATGAACTGCATATAAAGAAATTTGGATTAATTGGATATCAATAAGGTTCTGGTGCATTGGCATATTCAAGCCCCCAAGACAATGGCACGTATTTGCCAAGGCCAACCCCCACGTTTTTGCTTTACAAATATTGTTCCAGAATTTCCTTTTGTTTTATGTAACTATTATTTGGCTACGTGTCACCTTTAAACAGTGGTTACGTTTCAATAAAGGGAAAAAAAAAACGCTACCACACCAATTATTGACCCAAACCATGAATAATTTTGAGGGAGATACAGCTCTCCATGAAGCTGTTCGACATAATTGATTCGAGATTGTCAAATTGCTTATTCATGAAGATTCTAATTTGGCTTCGGTTTTGAATGGCCATGGAGAATTTTTCATGGCTGTTGATAGATGCTTTTACGAAATTGCCCTTCTCATCTTGATTGCTACCGCTCCCAATAATTGCTCTTTTGATGGAAGGAACGGCATGAATGTCTTGCATGCAGCTGTAATTCGAGCTCCAATTCCTATTACTATTACTACTACTCTGCTCCATCTTCCCCCGTATATTTCATTATTTATATTATTTTGTACTTTATTTGTTGCATTAAACCTCCTTAACAGCAACACAAGTTGTAGATTAGTCCTTTTATGATTTTCTATTGTTTAGTTATACACAAAAGCAATAATGATTTAATTAATTAATTAAACTTGTTTTTGGGTTTTTTCTGCTATCCGTTCAAAACATTTCTCACTATTTGATCAATTCCTATGTATATGCAGGATTTGTAAATGAGGTGTATTTCAAACTTTCTTCTTCTTCAATGTTGGAAAAAGATGATAATTTCGGGTGGATTCCTCTTTACTATGCAGCACACTCGGGCAATAGAGAACTCGTTGAACTATTTCTAAACCATGACAATTCCCTTGCTTACAAAAAGAATGAAAAGGGTAAGTCTACTCTTCACATTTCAGCAATCAAAGGGCATGTTGATGTGGTTAGGACATTGATCGACAAACGTCCCGACATTTGTGAGTTGAAGGATGACAGAGATCGGACCGCTCTTCATGTTGCTGTGGAAAGTAGAGAGGAAGAGGTGATGAAATTTTTATTGGAATCAATAGCATTTCAGGATCTTATAAATGAGAAAGATAATGAAGGAAACACAGCTTTGCATACAGCCTCTAGTGGAGGAGATTTCAAAATTTTACAAATTCTGGCAAATGACTCATATATTGATAGAGGGGCTACAAACAAGGGTGGCATGACATTTGCGGAAATTATCCTATCAACCAATCTACTCAACGACACTGAAATTGTAAGTATTCATGCATGATCTGTCCCACTTTACAAAACATACTAATATTAGGAAGGGTCCACGTTCTAATCTCATACCATGTTAAATTACTATTATTTCTAAATCTAATACGATGTTGAATTACCATTATTTCAAAATTTTGAAGTTCTAGGAAAAGGGTGGTTGCATTATGATGATTTAAGACTCCAAAGCTTAAATTAGATTAGTATAGGCTGTGGCTAATAGCTAGATATGTTATTTACTCATGAAAAAGCATACCGTTTGTTAATTAGGTCTCTCTGATTGACATGTATTTGTAGATAGTGATTTCCGTAAAGCAATTAAGATAGAACATAACATATGTGTCTATGCAGCTTGAAATTATGTCAGAGTTGGAAAGAGAGGTTGGTTTACTTGGTTTGGAAAGGAAGTTAATAAGAGAAACAAAAGAAGCAGAGAATGCTGAAATAAGAAAACAAAAAGAGCAGCAAACAGAGCACAAGAAATCGGAAGAAGAAAAAAGAGGTAAAGATTTAGCAAATCTCTGTTTATTGATAGCCACAATCATCGCCACCGCCACATTCGCAGCAGCTATCCAAATCCCCGGCGGATATGACAACCAAGGCATTGTAATTTTAAAGGGAAAATCAGAGTTCACACTTTTCATAGTCTATGATTTACTTGCTTTTTTCTTATCCACTTTCTCCATTCTCATCCAATTTAGTTCACCGGCATTGGGAAGATATATATTTCACAATGATGTTTGCCTTTGAGCAAGGTATAAAGGCAGTGCTCTCCCCTGGACTAGCGAAAGGCTTTTTCAATATTCCATTCACGGCCATCGTCACAGTAAGCTCGATGTTAATTACATTTTCATTGTTTCTTTGTAATAAAGGAAAAATGTACTAAATTTGATATTAATGTTACTAAAATTGAGTGGGTTTCTTTCCCATTGTTATTTGGATGATTTGGAACATGTGATAGGTTCATATATAGTGCAATATTAACCATATAATTCTAATTTTTATTTCTTTCGGTAACTACACAATCTTAGATTTGGAGAACTTTGTTTTTAAGGAATGTGGTCGACATGTATGTTATCAAAGAAGTCTGATTACTTCTTGTTTTCTATGGTTTGAGGTCTTCTTAATTCTTTTGCATTTTTCTTAAAATCAATTTATAAAGTTTATTTTGGTTCTTTATGGTTCAATACATGTTGCTAACTATTTCTAACGTTTACCCAAAAATAAATAAATTCTAATTTTTTCTTTTTATATATATATATAAATAGTGCATTGTCTATATAATCCTATATTCCATTTCGTAGAATTATAGTGTATGCAATCTCAGAATTCGAAAAACTTTTGTGCATTAGGACCATGGTCAAGCTTGGTATATGTAATCAAAACATTGCACATTGCCAAGCTCTGTTTTTAAACAGAGCAACTTTGCCCAATAACAGGAATTTTGCTTGGACATAAACAGAGCATTTTTGTCCTAATCAAAGGTTATTTGTCTAGTAATTGGAAAAATGATCAGCCAATTCTGGCTGAATAAACTCTATTTTAATCAATTTTGAAATTTCTGTTGACTTATTTGAACTCATTCCCCAATTCAGTAGTTTATAATAACAATACATAATACTTAATTTAATTTAATTTAATATAATAAAGAGCCAGTTAATCAAAAGGTTGTATTATGCACGCTTTAATTTTCATATATAAATCTATAATTCTTATCACATGGGAAAAATTGGTAAAACTTACAAAATTAAAAATGTTATGTACAAATATATGCTTTCTTATTGCATGGCACAAATTTAGTCATTAGATTCGATTTTGTTGATATATTACAAATTGATAGATCCTCGATTGATCCATAAATAAAGAGGATTTTGTCCATCCGAAGGACATAATGGCTATGATTTTCTGTTTTATGAGGCTTAATGATAACTAAAATAGCAAAAAAACAAACAACAAACAACCAAAAAAATGTCATAACAAATAAAAGTATACGGACATTAATTACACTTCTTCTCATCTAAAGCATTTTGATCATTTCCATAAATAATATGCTTCTTAAATCTTTTTTCCAAACATGAAAAACATAATCAAATGTTAGACAATGTCATAAGTTATTGTAGTTATTGCTTGTATTAATATATGGAATAAAACTAATGTATAAAATACTTTAAGATCATTCTGCATTGGAGTACCAGTGATTATAATACAGTGATTACTTGGTATCTCATGCATACTTTTTGCTCTTTGGGTTGAAAGATTCTTTATAAAATGCCCCTAAAATAGGAAGGAATGACAACTAAATGTCCTTAAGTCAAACAAATCTCCCACACAACTAAATAGGCAATTTGATAAAATCTTACAAAGAAATATTAAAATAGTTTGTACTAAAATCGGTATACATTTTTGCTAATTAAGTGGTGATTCCAAGTCTAGCATGACTATAAGCTTTTAAATCATAAAATGTACTAATATACGTTTGAAATTTGAATTTGAGACATTTTAAATATTGGTAACGATTTATTGAAAACATCCCTTGATTACTTGAATGTCTTTATTACAAAATAAGAAACTAAGAGAAAAATTCATCCAAATAAACAAAGAACACACAAGTTACATTTAGCAACAAGTGGTCAAGACGTAAGTAATCAAAATATTGAAAATGGCCATTGCTTTGTCTTTATATTTTTAAGTAATCAAAATATACAGCACCTTCCCAACACTTTATTTCTCAATGATCAGCATCAGTGAATCTAATTCCACAGCTTCCTCTTTCTTCTTGTTCATCATCTTCAATATTTTATCACATCGACTATCCGTGTATACCATGTTGAATGGTAGTCTCCATATCAACACATAAAATTGTACCCGCCAGGCATATCATCATGACGACTCGCCTGATAATAATCCATGTTCAATCTTATATGCAATCTCCATTAGTCTTGGGGTGAGAGGAGCAACGGTCCTAGATATTGGGTGCTATTATACCTTAAGAAGGGAATACCATATTTATGGAACACTGATCATGTAGAGCAATCAAAACTCTGAAGAAAATCAAAACAAGATTGATCGAATCTCTCTGATGCCCATCTCCTTAAGAGAGACGGTAAAGAAACTCGAATTGTCTAATATAAACATAGATCCGTCCACTTTGAATATGACAATGGCATCATGCCGCCAGATACCAGTTCACTCCCCTCCGGCCCAAACTAAACAAAAAGATTTACAAGTGGGCCCATAAGAACAAACATTCCAAACCCAGTAAATTGATGCTGGTGGAAGGTGTAACTAGGCCTGAGGGAAGCTATGGTCCAAGAAAGGGAAAAACCCAGGGACCCAATGCCCTCCAGACGCATTCCCTGGAGAAAGTCCAGTTAAAGCATGTACTGAATGGAAAGTGTCCTGGCTTGTAATTGTGTGGCAAAGACCAGGCCTATACAGTACTTACCAGCGAGATGCGTACTAGAAAGAGAATATAAAACATATATTCAATTTACAATATAAAAGATATATTCAATTTATAATTTAATAAATTTAAAATAAATGATAAATTTTAAAAAATTTAATACATTGTTATAAAATTTTATAAATTTTATAAAAAATTTATAAAAATCTAATAAAATTTTTTATATTAATACTGGATTTCATATTGATAATTTTTTTTTACAAATTCACTATTAAAATATTTTCAAATCTATTAAAATATATTATTTTTTAAAATTTTTTTAAAATAAATGGTTCTTTTAATATTACTAGATTTTAAAAGAATTTTATAAAGTTTTAACTTAATATATCTAGATTTTAATAGCCTTTTATAAAAATTTATTAAAATCTGAATTGAATATTATTGAACTTATATGAATTCCTTTAAAATCTAAATCGAATACCTTTAAGCTTTTAAGTATTTTTAAAATTTTTAAAATTTTGAATTGAATACACCCCCTTAATTCTAATTGGAAGGAACTTCTCTATATAACACTGATTCTTGTAGATGAGGACATACATAACTTGAGTTCATTTTTACCAACTGAAACCCTTTTCGCGAACCTAAGCGTAGAAGGGCCAAATTTTTTTTCTCTCTCCCCTAAATGGGTTTAATATATCTTAACATATATGACCTTAAAATTTATCACAAAATATAATTATTTGATGCTTATGTTTCATCTAATGGGAAAAAATATAATATGGGTGGGGTATAATAACAAAGCCTACTTTATGACTTTGATTTTCATTGATTATTTATATTCAAATGTTGTTATGCATAGAGTTAATTATATACTTCAATTTTAGTTGTGGGGGGGGGGGGGGGGGGGGGGGGGGGGGGGGGGGGGGGGGTTAAAACAAACAAACAAAACAAAACTCAAGTTGGTGCCTGAGTCAAACCTCTAGAGTCCATTTGGTATAAATGATAGAATTGGATTATCATTCAAACTAAGATTTGGACAGAACAAGGACATGAGAAAAATTAATGTAGTTTTGTATTTGGTATCAATTTTGATTGTTTTGTTTATAATAATCAATAAAAAATAAATATATTTTACCATACAATGTATTGAATCTTTAATTAAATAAAATGATTTAAATTAGATGGTTAGACTCACAATAAATATTTAATGTCAAGATTAATATGTCAAGTGAGATTGGTTCAATTGATATATCATTCACACCTATATTTGGGATATCATGAATTTGAGACATCCAAGGGATTGGGGGGAAGCGGAAAATTATTTAAATAATAATAATAATAAATCAAAATTAATATAAGAACTTCCTTTTTTTTTTTCCTTTTTTTCTTTTTTTTCTTTTTTTTTTTGGGCGCTTAAAAGAGGGTTATATTAACCAAAAAAGGTAACCAAGCATACAAATAGATGCCAAGGAAGCAGGAAAATGATATTAAATCATTTCCTGGTCCATTATTTCAACAAAAGAAGAAGAGATGGTGAAAGGAGACACAGTGCCTATGTTATCATTCATAAGGCCCCATCTGGATGCAAGATGAGCCAAGGTGTTGCTTTGTCTCGGTGTCCAGCTAAAACAGATGGATTCAAAATAAGGGCATAGATCCAGGATTTTGTGAATGAAACCTATTGCAGTCCAATGGCTGCAGCATTTGTCCGAGTTCTTTAGACCTTGGATAATTAATTTAGCATCACTCTCACAACATAAATTCAAGAAGCCTTCTTCTAAAGCTAGCTTAACAGCCCTCAGAATGGCTGCTGCTTCAGCAGCCTCAGGAATGTCTATGTGTTCCCGAAGAACTTGAACTTTGAGGACTTTTCTAAAGTGGTCTCTGACAACAAGGCCTAAACTCGCACTGCCATGACCTATAGAAGCATCTGAATTAATTTTGATTGTTCCCAAAGGAGGGGGTCTACCAATGAAGGATTAGTCAATTGAGCACTGATTGGAGGTCCATTGGGGGAGGATGAAGTGGCCAAGAATTCATCAACCTTGCTGTAAATGATTTTTACTTGTTCCTCAAGATTGCGAGTTATACCCTCAAACTGGAAAAGATTTCTCACTTTCCAAATAGTATGAAGGATCACCCCTGCGAAGAGAAAGAATTTGTTTGTATTCTCAGGGTGGACTGGCAAATGTGTATCTGGTTTCGAAAGCCATTCAAGATAAGAGTCCAGGTTGAGAGAGGGATCTTCCAACCATCTGACACTCCAAGGGGAAGTCAACCAGATGGCTCGAGTTGCATTGCAGTGGAAAAAAAGATGAGTTTCATCTTTGATACTATTACACCCATGGGGACATCTAGGATCATCAATCTACCATTTATGACGAACTAGAGTTGCACACACTGGGAGATTGCGAGAGGACAGTCTCCACATAAAAAACTTCAACCTGTTATGGAGATTACTATTCCAGAGAAAATTCCACCATTTTCAGTTGTCTAAAGCTGCTGGGTTTAAGAATTGGTACACCAATTTAACCAAAAACTTTCCTTAAGAGCTCCCCATCCCGATTAGCTTATCATCCAAATATCAACCCAGAAAATGTTGGAAATTTTGTTTACAGAGTCCCTATCGAAAATCTGTTCCAGAAGAGGTATATTCCATTCACCACCTGGAAGCAAAAGAGAGTCAATCATCCCAACCTGCAAGCTAGTGCTATTCGGATTAGAAGTAGGACGAAAATTAGGCATATTGGGAATCCAAAGATTCTCCCAATAGTTGATGCTGCTGCCGTTACCAATCTTATATAAGGACTTCCTCTTTTTAGCCCATTAAACCATCCTAATATGAATTTAATCTTTAAATTAGATAAGTCATTTATCTAATAATTTAATATCAAAACTAATATGTCAGGTGGGGTTGGGGGAGGAGGGATTATTGTAAATAATAAAAATAAATAAAAATTAACATTAGGACTTCTTTTTTAAGTCCATTAGGCCATCCAGTTGTGAATTTCTTTCTTTAGCCCTTTATGCTATGTTGATGAGAGCTTAACTTTTAAATTAGATAAATTATTTATCTAATAATTTTTAAATGCTAATCTAATTAACTTATTATCTTATGAAGAAGAAGAAGAAGAAGAAATTTCCCATATAATATAATTGTTATATTGCTATGAAGAAGATGATGATGATGATGATGAAAACAATTCAAGTATTTATGCAACGGAGAGAAAGAAACAAAAATAAACAAAAGGGAAAAACATTTGAAAGAAGAGAAAAAAAAACAAAAAAAAAAAACAAAGCTAAAGGGAAAAAAATTAATAACTGGAGTCAGAGGAAAAAACAAAGATAAAAAAAAAAAGAAAAAAAAAAGAAATAAAGGAAGATAAGAAAAAGGAAATGAAAAAAAATGAAGAAGAAGAAATTTCCCATATAATATAATTGTTATACTTCTAAAAAGAAGAAGAAGATGATGATGATGAAAACAATTCAAGCATTTATGCAACGGATAGAGAGAAACAAAAATAAACAAAATGGGAAAAAAATTGAAAGAAGAGAAGAAAAAAAAAAAAAAAGCAAATTTAAGGGGGAAAAAAATAACTAGAGTTAGAGGAAAATATAAAAATAAAAATAAATAAAGAAATAAAAGAAGATGAGGAAAAAGAAATGAAAAAAATGAAACATAAGGAGCGAGGGGAACATAAAATTAAAATCTGATGAAAAAATAAATAAATAAATTGATAAAGTAATATAAAAATATTGAAAGTGAAAGAAAATGAAAGGAATAAAAGTAATCTATATATATATATATATACAGTTTGTTTATGGTGTGGACGGTTCTTATGCGGACCACAGTATTGGTGACAGTTTTTCATAGTATTGGTAACGATTTTCTAAAAAATCATCGTTAATACTATCAAAAACCGTCACTAATACTGCGCTCCTCATGTGGACCGTCTTTACTATAGAATTTCCTTATATATATATATATATATATATATATATATATATATTATCTTTAGGAAAACAAGTACGCAAAAATATTTATCATTGATTTTTAAATGAAATAAGATTCAAAATTTTGTCTA
Organism: Ziziphus jujuba; assembly: GCF_031755915.1. Lineage (NCBI taxonomy): Eukaryota > Viridiplantae > Streptophyta > Magnoliopsida > Rosales > Rhamnaceae > Ziziphus > Ziziphus jujuba. The sequence continues at coordinate 2,614,200 of NC_083386.1, forward strand.
AAAATATCAAAAATAAAAATAAATAGAAATTTTCATGGTAGGAAAAGTCAAAAGAAAAATCGAAAAATAGGAGTAGATGCCAAAACGCACCACGCCTTCCCATAGCGATACTTTTATCCAGTGCTTTTTGGATTATTTCGGATGAGTGGGAGTTCTTAAAATACCTAATTAATGTTTTTTTTTTTGTTTTTTTTTTTTTTTGGGTAAAAAATACCTAATTAATGTATTGATTTGGACAATTGACCCCTCAAATATTAACTTTTCTGTTATTCAAGAAACCGTTTGACTTATCTACCGTTAAAAAAATTACTAACTAATTCTTACTCCAACGTTGAAACTTTTTTATTTTTACTGATTTAAATTTTATATATTAATTCATATTCGTAACCTAATTATGTTGTAAATGACAAGTATTAATGCTTAATATTATTTTAGTTAATTAGTTTTGGCTATTCATCAGTTTCAATGTGTGTGTTTTAGATTTTTTTTATTAATTTACTTTTTTAATTTGATTCTTCTTTTGCTTTTAATATTTTATTTTGTAGGAATATATCCCATTTTGCTAGTTAAATACACTTTGTAATAATGTTATTTGTATTTCTATAATGAATAAGGAAATAGAAACCATCTAAAAATAAATTTTCTTTTAAGATTCTTCAAAATTGTTTTAAAAGTCAAATAACAAGAAAAAAAAAATTGTATCACCATACTATTAACTGCTATTGAGTAACTTTTTTTTTTTTTTCTCTTCTTAAAGTGCAAGCAAGTGCTTGAAAACATTAAATGGCCTCCCACAGTTAGGTTAATAACGAATTAACTCCGTTAACACTTATCATATTAATGATTGTAATAAGTAAAATCTTCAAATGATCCGTTTTACCTGTTAAAAGGGATATTTTAATAAATATATTATAAGTAAAAAATAGATATAGTTTTTATGATTATACTTATAGTGTTTAAAATAATTTATGTTTCTAATTTCTCTTTTCCTTAAAAAAAAAAATTATATTTTCTCTATCTTTGGTTTATAATAAGATATTATTATTTTGTGTTTGTTTAAATATATTTTGATAGCTAAAAACAAATATATATATATATATATATATATATATATATGTTTATCCTTTTGGTAATATATATATATTGATTGTTAATTTTTTTTCCCTTTATTTCTTTGTTTCTTTTCAATAAAAAGAATATTTTATAAGATATAACATAAAATATATGGGTCAAATGGGTGATTTGTTTGTAGTTAACCCATGTCCATTTGAAAAGCTTAATATGTTAATGGTTCCTATAATAAATGATTTATTAAATTAGCAAATAAATTTGAATATAAATATTTTTACCCGTTAGCTTAATAGATCATGTTTGAATGAGCAAAAACACTAGATGAATTCGTTTGTACATGATCGTTGCAAGTCTAAAAGTATCGCATGTATGTATTATTAATTAATGCATTGTACTTTTTGCAAGACCTGTGAATCTTGAAGGACATGAGACAAAAAGAGGAAAAATCATGTAACATCCTGTGTTGGATTGTGATGATCAGTAATGGTTCGGTGTGAAGCTACCAAAATAAGTGTGGAAGGTACGGGACACTGCCAAGTTATTTTATTGGCAAGGCTAATTGACGTCCAATCCAACATCACCTAGATGTGAAATAATAATAATTCAAATGTAAAATAGTCATTCTTTTAACAACTAAAACCTTTTAAGAATGGTTGACTTTAGTATTCAAAAGAATTCCATAGTTAAACGTGAGCTAGTGGTAGCAATCCTAGAATTGATAACCTCTTGGAAAGTGTAACACTCCGTCCCAAAGTACATTGGAAATTTCTTAAGTTGGCTGTCGTTGACCGAAAAGGATCAAATTTTGACTTTTTGACTCGGTAAGAATTCTAGATTGACCGAGGCACCATTTCGAAGTACGCATCGATCCGAGTCCGTAGACTAGTAGCACGTAAAAAATGGAGCGGCATGCCCGATTCAAACATGTGGTTTTTAAGTTATGGACCTACAAAGTTTTTCAAATATCGTATTATTTTAATATTATTTTTTTGTGAACAATGTATGCCACCTGTAACTTAGTAATGGTGCCACGTGTCACGATGAGAAAATACCACATGTCAGACACAAGTAAATGATATATTATATTATTTTTGTTATTATTTTATATATTATACTATTATAATATTATTTGTTTATTTATTTATATTTTTTAATTTTCTTTCTTTCCTCACGTGGGAAAAATACCCTCCCCCCATGGGGCCCCCTCTTCTTCTTCTTCTTTTCTTCTTCTTCTTTCTTCTTCCTTCTTCTTCCTCCCGTTGGTTTTTCCTTACTGCATCTCTTCCGACCGTCAGACGACCACATGCGCCGGACAGGTAGAAAGCCGATGGAAAACCCGGCCAGTAACCGGAAGGACAAGGCTGAAACTCATCAAACGCACTGGGATCGAGCCTCCATCGTCGGCGATGGCAAGTTGGTTTTTCGGCGATCCGGCCATCACCTAGCCAAATTGATACTCTTTTCTACTATTTTCAAACCCTCTGAGCTCAATTTTGAGCTCAATTCGTTGTTGTTTGAGAGATATGAGAAGTTGAATTTTAATCGAATCTTTCCTTCTATTTTCCGGTAACCGCCGGTCGATTTGAGCCCAACGGAAGTCGGTAACGTATTTCTCGTCTCTTTAGCTTCTTATAGGTACCTCGTTTGTGAATTATGATGGAGTATTTTGAAAGATGTCATTTTTACATCAAATATTATTATTTAATATGGTAGTATGAAAAATGTATATGTGTAGTATTTAAATAATGATTTATATTGGAGATGCCAGATGCATTTTGAATTGAATAAGTATGGCTTTGAAATAATATTTTCGAAAGTCTAGGAAATTGTAGTTTTAACCCGTTACTAAATTATTGTTAAATTATTGTTAATTTTATTGTGAGATTATAGTATTTTTTAGAATATATTTTTGTATACTTATTTATATGTGAAGTTGTGAAATTACATGTGGATTAAATGATATTTGTTGTGAATTGATCTGAAAGTTGAGGAATTAATTGTGTTAAATTGCCGTGATAACAAAAATATATTATGTGATTTAAATTATGTAAGAATTTTTATATTGTTTTGGTGAAAATTGATTTCATGGATTTGAAGAAAAATATTGATTTAAAATTTAGTATTTCCAAAAAATATATTTATGCATTAATTAATTAATTAATTAAATTATTATTCATAAATTTGATTTTATCTTATTTTATCGAAACTTATTAGTTTAATAATACTATAAAAAATTTATAGTTTTTAGATACACCATACACGTACTGGTGTTCTGTAGTTGTAGATGTGATTATTGCACAGATGGATGTGGATGTAATTAGTGCGTAGGTTGTAATGTCTCCCGTGAGTTGCCATCGGACTGAGGGTAGACAAGTTTGATATTGGCCATAGCCGCCCCCCTCCGTGGCCGAGATGACGGTTTAAGTAGTGGCGCGGTGAGACGCCATGCGACCGTATGCCGGTTTCTCTCTTTAACCTTCCCGTTAGACAGTGCTTTGGGACGCTAGGCATCATAGGACATCACTGGTATATAGTATGTGCATCAAGTATCTTTTGTATATATATATGTTATATTTGTATGTATCACACTGTATGGGAACAGCGATCCGATGTGGTCCATGAAGAGCTAGCCTCGTCACTATGTTGCCTACGAGTCCAGGGGATTAGACGGCCAATCTAGGCAACCACCTTGACTGTATTGGTAGCAAAGTGCTGGCGAAAACTGAAATCGTGGATTACGCAACATGTTGAAGGGTATTGTTTGTACCCCTGATACGAGTGTATATTGGATAATTTTTTTTTTAATTTTAAATTATTATTTGATCTCATATTATTTTATCTATTCATAACCTGATTTTCTAACATTATACTCAATTGCTTTTATTGTCATTACTATTATTAATATTATTCTCGTTATTAATATTACAATTATTATTTATCATAATTATGTTTACAATTATTTTCATTATTACTAATATTATCATCATCATTATGATTATTATAATTATTTTTATTATTATTGCCATTATTTATTTTTATTTTTATTATTTCTATTATTATTATTAGCATAAGATATATCCGGATAAGTATCACAGCCTACGGTTAAGAAAGATAGGTATTGGGCAACTATAATAGTCTTTGGACAAGTAGTAGCCTTTGGGTAGATGAGATAGTCCTTGGGACAGCTGTGATTATGTGATAGTTCTTGGACAAGTGATTACCTTCGAGTAAATATGACAGATGATATTAATACTATTTTTATCATGAAAGCAATTGCTATTATTATTATTGTTATTGGGGTGATGATTGTTTTACTTTTCTTCTTATATTATGCATCAGTATATTTTGTAACACAATATTTGAAATGTATTTGAAATGTACGGAAATCAGTGGGTGGTATGAGTGGATGTGAATGAGTAAAGGTATAATTGGTTGTTTATTTAGTTGATTATTCCTATTGCATATATACGTATGTGTTTTATATAAATTGTTATTGAAGTACTGCCACTGTGGAAATTATTGTAGTAAAGTGGGAAGGATAATGTAGTACCATATAGGAGTGTAACTTTGTACAGGTAAATTTTGTGGTAAGTCATTCCCTTAGGAGATATGCTGTCGAATTTTCCATTGGAAGGTTCTATGGTATTTCCTTGGGATCAGGGCTTGTCCAGGGTTCCGATGAGGGGTCTTGGACAAGTTCAGATAGGAAGTCTACACAAAAAAAATTTCATACCATCTGAAATGTGATAGATAAATTAAGGACAATATCAATGGAGTGGGGCACTGATAAGCTCTCTTACTGGCAAGGCTAACTGATGTTCAATCTCATAGGGGACTGACAAGCTACTTTACTAGCAAGGCTAACTGACATCCAATTTTTCACGCTACCTTACTGCCAAGGATAGCTAACATCTAATCTTACATTGCTCGAGTGTGAAAAATAGAGACAATATTGGTGAAACGATGATGATTTAAATGTAAAGTAGTCACTTTCTTAACAATTGAGACCTTTTGAGAGCATTTGACTTTATAATGAGCAATTAACTTTAAGATTCAAAAAATCTCTAGAATTAAGCATGTTCTAGTTGGAGTAATCCTAGAAAGGATGACCTCTTAGAAATTCAAAACAAAAAGCTATAGTGGGGACAATGTCAGTAAAACGATGATGATTTAAATGTAAAGTAGACGTCATTCTTTTAATAATCGAGTCATTTTTAGAGCAATTGGCTTTAATATTCACAACAACTCTAAAATTAAGATTCAAAAGATTTTTATAATTAAGTATGCTCTAGTGGGAATAATCATAAAATGGATGATCTCTTGGAAAGTCTGATGGGGACAATATTGGTGGAACAATGATGATTTAAATGTAAAATAGGCACTCTCTTAACAATCGAGACTTTTTTAGAACAATTCACTTTAGGATTAAAAAAATAATTAATTTTAAAGTTTAAAAGAACTTTAAAATTAAATATATTCTATTGAAAATAATCTTAAGATGGATAATTTCTTAAAAATCTAAACAAAAAGCTATAATTGATAAATTAAAAATAATATCAATGGGAAGTCGATGGATGGGGCGTTACACCTTTTCTCTACATGTATATGTATACCTTTCTTTTATTTATTTTATTTTATTTTTTATGGGAGGGGACCTTAAATGGTAGTGACGGGCATGAACCACAGAATAAAGAACAAAGAACCCAATGTTCGTAGAAAGCCATCCATAATTATTTTAGATAGAAAAACTGTTGTAAAAATGATGAGATAAGTGAGAATGTGGATGAGGAAGCACCTAAGTAAGAGATTTTGTAGATGTCACTCATGCTTCTCTTCATGGGGTTTTTAGTACTTTGGCGTATACTAGGGGTAGGCATGAATTAGGTTGGTTCGGTTTTGGACCAAAATACAACGTAATCCATACTTTTCAGTTTATCTAATATAGAATCCAATTCAAACCATTGAAGTGTTAAATCCAAATCAAACCAAACCATTTATGATCGGTTTGGTTTGGATTGATTAATCGGTTTGAAACTTATTAGTCTATAAATATATAATACAAATTAAAAGTTTTCCAAACATAAAATATAAATAATAAATTATAGTTATCAAACCATAAAATACAATTAGAGTAATCCAACATAGAATAAAATATAAGATTGCAATCTATAACATCCAGCAACACTAATTTATGTTAAAATAAAATCAAACTAAAAAAATGTAAAAATGAAAAAAAATATACTTTAAAAATTAATATATAAAAATGAAAAAAATAGAAAATATATCATTTGGATTGGATTTATACTTCCAATTCAATAACCAATCCAATCCAAACAATTTATAATATTTTGAATCTGATCCAATCCAATTGATATAAAAATTCAATCCAAACCTCTAAAAATAGATTGGATTGGTCGATTTGAATGGGTTGGATTAGATTTTATCCACTCCTAATATATACACCTTTTCTCTCACTAAGGTGTGGCATTGAAGTTTTTTTTTTTTTTAGTTTATGGGGTGGTGAACTCCTTGAATATGGACCATAGTGTCATGTTCCATTGCTAATGTGGCATCAAACAGTGGTTGCTTTTCTTGTCACTCCAAAAACCAAGGGAAGAAAAACAATATTACCCCAAAAAAAAAAAAAAAAAGGGAAGAAAAACGAAGTTTCTTTTGCAGATGGGCTTCAGCTCTCAGTAAGATGCAAAGTGAGGGTCAGTCTCTACATTTGAGCCTTTGTGAGGATGAAGACAATCTTTTGTGAATCACGTTTGATAGCCCCCTTTTTTTTTAATTTATTTTTATTTGGCAACAATCTTTGTTAAAGCTAAGGGTTTTAGCTATTGAAGTGACATTTTGACATGTTCAATAGGGAAAAATATTGGATGAGAGAGGCAAAAAGAAAAATATTTAATATCATGTGAATCCTATATATTTTATCTTTATTTTCAAAAATACTTAATAATTTTAAATAATTCAGTCACACTTATTTTGCTTCCATTTAAATTTTTTTTCTCTTTTTTACATGATCTTTTAAAATAATTTAAATACCTTTGGAATTAAAAAAAAAAAAAACTTAATAATTTTTTATACATTTAAGATTATTTACAGACTTAAATAATTTTATCATTTTATCATTAAAATATTTTATCCCATATTTTACATATATAATTTTCATTTTCTATTAGAAATTTTTGGATTTACTATATTTTATTAAATTTGATTTACTATATTAATTTTTTAAAATTTTACTATATTAAATTTGATTTACATATTTAGAAATATTAAACATCTATTAATTTATAATTATGAAAAAAAAAGGATTTTACATAAAAAATACTAAAATTTAGGAAAAATAGATCTTTTTATTTTTGTTCCAAAAAAAATAGAAAACAAATCTTATTTTTTTAAACTTTTTTTCCCCTATTGATTTACATCCAAAACATAGAACAAAAATTGGAGAAAAAAGAAGCAAGATGCCATGGATTGTGACCAAAGAACAAAAAGCACATTTTTCCCAATCTTCCCGATTGTCATCTATTAGGACCAATAAATAAGCAGAATGCAGAATGCCATGGGGGAGGAAAAAAAAGAAAAGAAAAAAAAAACTATTTTCTTCTATTGATTTATACAAGGTTCAAAAAATTGTTATTGATGACAATATCAAGAGTTTAAAATATAGAAATTTCCATGAAAATATCGAATATCAATAAAAAATGATAAAAAATGATGGAAATTTGTTTTAAAAAATGAAAATTTTTATTAAAACTTTATAATTAACTTATTTAATCCATTAATTATCAAATTGATTATAAAACTTGCTAAAATATTGAATAGATGTTATATTCTTCTTAATAAATTGATTTATAATAAGCATTAATAACCATAGATGAATTATTATTAATAAAAATATGTCAAAAAATACATATATGATAAAATTATTTATTAACTAAAATATATAAAATGATTATTACAATTATATTGTAGTTCATAAATATCATCTTAACATAGAACTTTTGGGTGGTTGAAAATCATCGGTTTCTTTCTCATTTTAATTTTGAGATGTGAAATGTGAGAAGTAGTTATGAAAAGATGTATCTCCTTGATAATTTTGTATATAATTATTAATATGCTAATCATATGGATCTTGTATTATTGATTGACTATGTGTATAACTACTATTCTCTGATGGTTGAGTTTGAGATGGTACCCATGAGTTGCTACTTGATGATATTGCATAAATATCCATTGAATAAAGGTTATAAAAATGACTTCCAACCCTCATATATCCAAAATTCATAGAAATCGAATATTCTTTTTGTTGTGACATCTCCATTATAGATTTCTCTTTACGTATATAGTCTTTTCCAATAGCACAAAATCCTTGACTTGCATCTCTACTCCCATAATCTTCATCTTGTGTTGCATGTGTGTAATATTGTTCACTAGTAAATGAACTTAATCCAACTTTTTGGTTTGGTAATTCTCTTTGGACACTACCTCTTCTAATTTCTAATTCAGATAATTTATTGAAGTTATCTTCATCACCACTGGAGTTAGAGTGACTACTAAGAGTCTCAAATTATAAATGTATACCACCTAATGGAGCTCTCTCATAAGCCTTTGAAATGAATCACCACTACTAGAATTTACTTTTTCAGCAATCACTTTTGAACATTTATTCTCTCTTTTTTAGCTTGTTAAGCAATCTTTGGATCAAAATTCCCTTCATGATTATTTAAATGAACATCTCTAATCCATTGGTACATTTGGTTGCCATCTTCTTCATCATCTTCTATTATAGTTTCAAATATTATTGTTGGATCCAAGTCTTGATGATTTTCTTCTTCAGCTTCCATATCCCTTGAGTTTCATATTATAATAACAATATACTAGTTTTTCAATTCTACTATCTGCTAGTCTATTTATTTGTTTTGTATGTATTAATACAAAAGTACTCCAATTTCTTTCATAGGCAGAGGATGATGCTGTTTGTGACAAAACTTTCAATGCCAATTTTCTTATTGTAGGTGCACTACCACCATACATGACCCACCATTCAACTGTTACAAATAATTATTATATAATTATATATTTGTACTATTACATCAATTGATATTCACATACTACAATATTTAAACTTATCAGGAGATATCTTTTTTCTAGAAGCAATTACTATTGGTCTTGCAATAAGAGCATCTCGAATGGCTTTGTACATTGATTTTGTCCATTTAAAAATCCTTTGCCACATCAGATAAATTAATAAAGTTTTAAAAAAATCTTCTCCAATGTTTCTGTGTATTAGTTCTATCAAGCTGATGTGGCAACAAAAGAAATAGAAGCCGTGAAGGATACTGTCTACTTCTAGAAACTCTGTTAGACAGACTGAATCAATATTTTATTTATTTTTATTGACTTTTGTTAAAAGAAAAATAAGTTCTGCGTGGACTTTTGGTTTTTTTAATTAGATATAGTTTTAAAATAAAAAAATTACAGATTAGCATTTTAGAATATTTTAAACAGAATTCATTGGAGAGAAATTGTCTAAAACATTATCCATTAAATAGAAATAATGTCATATAAGCATGAACACTTTCCAATATCAATACCACATAAACTCCAATAGAAAGAACCATTGGAGATGCTTTAAGTAAAACTTATTAATATTATTCAATTCAATTCATTCTATTTTGAGTATATCACTAAATGTTTAAAAAGCAATTAAAAAGTAAAAAAAATTATCAATGAAGTTAATTTGATAAAAAAATTTACTAAATATTAATAATATTTATAAATTTTTAAAAAAGAAATTAAAAAATTTCATGAATATTTTAAAAATTTCAGTGGAAATTTCATGAAAATTATAGATTTTTTAACCAAATTGTTAAGGATTTAATGTGAATATTTTACGGAAATTTTCATAAAAATTTTAGTAAAATTTCAGAAATTTTAATCGATCTTATGGAAGTTTTAACTATTTCCATTTCGATCTCTTCAAAATATAGAAATATGGAAAAAATTTTGAATAAATATCGAATATTTTAAACCTTCGTTTATATCCATAACATCTTTTTCAAAGCAAAAAAAATAAAAAAAATTAAAGCTTTTTCCCTTTTCTTCTTCACCGATCTGAGTATTTCACTGGTCAAAACGATTACACTTCGATTGGGACCAAAGTGACACCGGACCTGGTCACCTTCTATGCACTAAAATGACCAAGAAGAAGAAACTCACAAGAAAAAAGAAACCCCAGAAAATATGAAACCAAAAAAAATAAATAAATAAAAAATGAAAAGCGAAAACCCACAAAAGCAAAAGAAAGCCTAGTAAATAAAGAAGAATGGGCTTGTCCCCAAAGAATTTTTTTTATTTTTTTTTTATTTTTTCTAACTTTAAAAGAAGATCAAGAACCCAACAAAACATCTTCATTATTATTATTACTATTATTATTATTGTTATTATTTCCTTACGAAAAGAGAATGGCAAGATTGGCTATGGCTAAGCTTCTCTGGCGAGGCACGGATCCTGAAGAAGAAAGGAACAAGGAGAAGTGTTGGGAAAAAGAGGAAGCGAAAAAAGGAAAGGGAAGCATCGGGTTTGAATGGTTGGGGGGTGGGGTGAGGTTCACGATCCCTAGGAAATCTATATATATATATATTTTTTAAATTTTATAAACCATAAATAATTATTAATTTAATTAAAATAATTTGGTTTTTTATTTTTATATAATATATTGCATGTTTTTCAATGAATATAGGATAAAATTTTTCAGCTTTTCAAACCTTTAATTATATTTAATTATTATTTTATCTTTTTCAATTAAACATAATGAAAATTAACTAATGACAGGATGTGTTTATATAATGTTTCAAATTATGATACTTTCTTAAACAGGATAAAAAAACAGGAATCCATGTAATATTAATCCAAAAAAAAAAGCAAGAGAAAAAAAAGCAGAGTTTCTTTTTCAAATGGGTTTCAGCTATCATGTCAGATGCAAGGTGAGGGTCAGTCTCTACATCTTAGCCTTCTTTTGTGAGAATGAAGACAATCTTTTGAGAATGACGTTTGATCACTTTTTTTTTTTTTTTTTTTTTTTTTTTTGTTTTGTTTGGCAACTCTCTTTTTTAAAGCTAAGAGTTTTAGCTATGGAAGTGACACTTTGACATGCTTGGCAGGGAAAAGTATTGGATGAGGGGGAGAAAAGAAAAAGCAGTGAGGAAGAAGAAAGACGGAATGGAAGACTCATTTCTTATTTGGTAGAAGCAGGGGAAAAGAAAATTTAAGTGGATAGTATGTGAAAATTTTACAAACCCATCAAAATTGATCATTCTACAAGTCAATATATTGAGGGAAGTGAGAAAGTAGACCAAACACTTCTTAGAGAGCTTAGCAGCCATAAAAATATGTAGCTGCGAGCAATATATATATATGTATTATTCTGGGCAAAAGTGAGCAAAAGTAAAGTTGTTTACATTTTTTTTTTTTTCTGTCAATAATAAACTTATTGACATGGAAATGAAATTTCTATAATGCAGAGCGCTGAACTGTTCCAAGAATACAGCCAAACAATGCCAACTTTTTTTTGGGTATTCTTTCTTTATGGTTTTATTTATTTCCAAGGGAAAACTTCCAAATCATGTTCAAGATATTATATGTGCAAAATACTTGTATTCTGTAAAAGTGGTAGCTTGCAAATTTCCCATGAAACTCTCTTATTAAATAGTATTAGAGTTAGTGATCCGAATTTTTGTTGACCCGACCCAAAAAGCTTGTGGTGCGACCCATTTGATGAAGCTAATTTTGGAGAAATATTTGGGGCCCTGTTCAATTTTAAGGTGTCTTCCGTACAATATATATTTTGATGCTTTTGGGGTTTTTCGGCTGTAATTGGAGTTTTAGGATATCGCGCAATTTTGTTCACCTTTGTATCAATTTTTTCGATATTGAATTTGTTTCTCCCTGTCCGTGGTTTTTTCCGTCAAGGGTTTCTACGTAAATTGTGTGTTTGTTCTTCGCTTTCTTTGTTTCCGTTGCTATTTGTTTTTCTCCCAATTCCGTAACAAATAGGAATTTCATTTTCTCTTTTGTAGGAGGACCCAGCATCTAACTTAAACACAAGTTTGCTCATCCACAAAATAAAAAGAAAACAACAAATTGTTGAAAAATGAAAGTGGACTGGAAGAGCTGACTATCAGGTAAACCGAGTTTGAACTTGAATAGCTCTAAGGTGGCTCTAAGGTAGTTGAACATATAAAATTGATATATATATATATATATATATGTTAGAAATTGAGGGGAAAAATGTTCTGGAAATTGCTTGAAATTTAGGGAAATTGCAATTTTAAAGGGAAGAACACAATTCACAAATTTCTTTGTCCATGATTTACTAGCTTTTTTCCTATCCACTTTCTCCATCCTCATCCAATTTAATTCACCAGCATTTGGAAAATTATTTACCCATTATTTCACAATGAACGTGAAAACCAGTTTAACAAGTGCTTTTGCTTGTCTTTATGATGTGTGCTTTTTAAGTAAGGTATAAAGGCAGTACTCTCCCCTGGACAAGCACAAAATTTTTCTAACATTCCATTCATGGCCACCGTCACGGTAACCTCAATGTTGGTAAATTTCCAATGTGCTTTTGAAGTGAAAGGAAACATGTACCTAAATTTGATATTGTTGTACTTGAATTGTGAAGAAAAGATGAAGGAGGCAGAGGGGTTAAAAATTGTGAAGAAAACATGAAGGAGCAAGCAGTGGGGTCGTTGAAATTAAGACATTATCGTTACTAAAATTGATTGGGTTTCTTTATATTATTTCTTTCCTTTTGTTATTTGGATGATTTGGAACATGTGATAGCTTCATATCCAGCGCCATATGATCCTATTGTTTATTTCATAGAGTTATAGTACATGTAATCTTAGATTTGGAAAACTTATATTCATTAGGACCATGGTCAAGATGTATGTAGTCAAAAGATAACACATTGCCATGCTCTGTTTTTAAAACAGAGCAACTTTCACAAATTGCCATCCTCTGTTTTTTTGAAAACAGAGCTAACTTTATCTGCTTAGAAATATTGACCGAGATGAACTAGCTGATAGAGAGAACTAGCTATTATCAACCAAAGAATGAGTGGTGCAACTCCATGTCATCTTCATTGCACGTGGCATCTCCTTCAGACATGCCATCCACACAAATGACGATCAGATCAAACCAATTTCAATCGAATGTTGATTTCCCCATACTTCAGCCAAATGAACCAACTCACACACATCTAAGCGTCATCACCAACCAAAATGCAAACAGCTGTTAAAAGAGATAAGTATTTGTAAAACAGCGCAAGGTGATAAGAAGTAACACTTTCAAAAGTCAAAAGTGTAACGTTTTGAACATTCTATAAGTTTCGGTTATGTATATATTACATTATATATTGTAAAGAATCAAGACTCAAGAGCATCAATTCAAGTGTGAGTTATTCATTCCGTACAATATTACTATTTTTTCCCTTTCTTTTGCCTTTACCCAAATATGAATTTCAACATCTTTGGTGCTTTTATTTATTAATAAATTTTAATTCCCTTTTTAGAAATTTGGTTTCTTCTTTAATTTTTTTTTCCTCTCGGTCTTTTTCTCTTTGTTATTGTTTTTTTTCCCTAATTTTTTTTTTCCAAGATCTTAATCAGAGTTGCTATGAAACTGTAACGATTTTTATCCAAACTGGATTAAAAAAAAACAAAAGGAAAAAAACTCGTTATTAATTAATCAAAATCAAATTGAAGGCAGTGCATTATATCATAAAACTAATAGTGGAGTTCATTGGCAGTACTTAACAATATCCATCACAGCTAATACAATACATAGGGAGTTCCATCATTGACATGCAATTTGAATTTAAATGTAATCTTTCAACTCCAGAGTCCAAAACGACTTCTGACACTATTGCGAGGCTCATGTCTTCTAGCTGTTGCGTATAACTTGGCCAGTAATATAGAAGGTAAAATAACAAAGCTGAAGAAGCAAATAAACAAGATGGGAATACCATTGCCAGTAATATAATAGTCGTCCTGGGAGGCCTTGGTTTTTCCTTCTCCAGGGATGACTGTCTTTATACTTTGGTCGAAAGCAAGAACCATCATGCAAAGTGAGACCATTGTAAGATATGCTGTCCAAGCAACTGGGAATAAAGTGACTGCGAATAGTTTTCCAAATTGCGTGAGAAAAAAGTGGAGAAACAGGGACGTAGTAGATAGAACAAAAGCAAATTGATCATAAAATAGAAACTTATTGAATGCTTTAGTTCCGTGGAGAACTGGTAGCCCCTTGTCGTAACCACCGGGCATTTGGAAAGCGGCCGCAAAAGTGGCGGTAGCTATGATTGTTGCTACCAGTAAATTGAGGTTGTTGAAATCCTTCATCGTAGTTCCAAATCCTCCTTCATTTTTATACGGCTTCTTCATGTCTGATGATACCACTACCATCCTTTCAAGCTGTTTCCAGGCGGCTTCTTCGTTTTCTTCAACTTGTGTTTCAACTTTTTTCTTTTCCTTACTCTCTGCTTCACAAGTTTGCTGTTTACAGCCGGCTTCGTCTTCTTCAATTTGTATTTCATCTTTTTTCTTTTCCTTACTCTCTGCTTCATTCGGTTTTCTTGTATCCATCTTCTCTTCAGAACGTGGTGGTAAAACAATTTCTATCTCCAAATTCACCATGATCTTCAACTGGACCCCATGCATGTATGTAACCATTACACTTTTCAATTATATCAATCAGCTTGAAAATATTGATTAATGCCAACACACGTCTTTGGATGCATGAAATTAACCAGTACTATAATTGGTTTCAGAAACAAAGATCAGCATAGAGACAAAAAGTACTACAACACTAAACATATATATATATATATATATATACCTATATATAGAGGCACCATGATTAAATTATGGGGGTTAAATACATACATAAAACACCTTAACTATATGTTGACATTATAAATAACAACCCTAAACCATAACATTTCTTCTATAAAAAAAGGGAAAAAAAAACACTTTAAAATTATATGAATATTATGATAAAAATACTTTAAAATTACATAAATATTAGTATTTCTTTTCAAAAATAAAGAATTATAAATCAAAGGATCAAATTGCTTTATACTCTATATAAATATAGTAGAAACGAATATATATATATATATATATATATGAAATTTATTATTTGACCACTTTTATGTTTATTCTTTTAATTTTCTTAATCTCATACCTAATAAATATTTTTTTTTCCAAAGTTAATGCTTGGCTAATGATGTATTATGTATACCATCAAATATTCTTTATTGTACGTCGGAGTCATATTATATCATATATGCATATTAATTAGATGATGTAAGCCATGCATTCATATATAGTTCTATTTTGCATGTGTGCCAGAAGACTTACAATTTCAGCATCCTGTAGCTCCTTGTTTGATAGGATTATGTCAACAAATGTCTTTTTGTCCTTGTTTGTAGCTCCTTGGTCAATTCTTGGGCCATTTGTAAGAATTTTTAAAATATGGAAATCTCCTACAGTGGCGGCTACATGCAAAGCTGTATTTCCTTTATTATCTTTCAGGTTTATAAGATCCTTAAATGCGATGGCCCGTTCTAGGAAAAATTTCACCGCCATTTCGTTTCTACTTTCCACCGCAATATGAAGAGCTGTCCGACCGTCGTTATCCAACAACTCACAAACTTCTGGACAACTTTCCATCAACACTCTAATGACAGCAACATGTCCTTTCTTTGCAGCAATGTGAAGGGCAGACATACCTTCTTTGTTCCTAGAGAAAGGAAGGCTTTTCCTATCTTTATTCAAAAATCGTTTAACAAGCACCTCGTTGCCAATATGTGCAGCGTAGTGAAGAGGAGTCCATCCAAAATCATCAGTTTGTTCTAGTGTTGAAGCCTGAAGTTTTTCCAGAACCTGAAGCCCAAAATCTATATAGGAATTGATAAATTGTAGATTAGAGCTAATTAGTTAAGGAAAGTATATATTTATATAACATACGTATTCAAATGCACTTCACTCATCTAACTTACATTGTTTTAATTGAAGTGAAGCTAAATGTTCAATTGAGATCTTAAACTTTTATTTTTGTTTAATAGTCAACTGAAGAGGGATAACGTGCATCCCACATTTTGACTATTTTGTATAAAATATAAATAGGTGGTAAAAATGGTAGCCCAAGATTCCGTTTTTGCAGCCTCAAAGATACAACGATGACAGACAAACAAAAAATTGAAAAAAGGGTTGGGACACTGCCTTTAATTACACAAATCTATTTTGGCTGCCTTTGAAATAATAAAAGAAGTATTCACTTGCGACCGAGGTCGCAGCTAATGCCAGCCTCTTTTCCATCTCCACCCAGGTTGATCCGGGTTGTGGGATTCTTAGCAAAAAAAAAAAGAAAAAAAAAAAAAAACCTAGTAGTCACTTATTAGAACGGCAGTCAAACTGGAATTTTTTGACCATTCTTTTTCCTACAATTTCCTATATTGCAAAAAAATTGAAAAGAGTTAATTTTATCCACCTTCACAAAATTAAGCTTATTTTAAATACAATTTGATACCTTCTGATTTAAAAATATCATAAATCTCCCCTCTAAACTATTATATTACTTTTTTATTGTTTCATTCACACTACATAGCAATGTCAACAGGGCTGGGTGGAACTAGTTTTTAAAATTCTGTTCTCATTCCGCGGGAATTTTTCATCTCATCCCATGATTTTTCCGTATTTTTAGAGGCAAGGTGGGAACGAAGATTTCCTAATCGGGGACAGGCAACCATTCCCCGCACTAACATCTCATTTTTTTTTAATAATTTATATAATTTTTTTTGAAAAGTTTATATAAAAAAATTTTTTATGAAGGCCCCACGTACATATATTTGGCTAACTAAAAAAATTTTAAGAAAAGAAAAAAATATTAAATTTAATTACATAAATGAAATTATAAAATATAGAGTCAGGGTTGTTATTCCCTAGTCTCAACCCAACCTCGATTGGGCTTTACAATTTTGATGCGAGCTTGCCCCACAATCCTGATTTTTAGGTAAAAAATGGGGCAATGCATCGTTGATTTCGGGTTATACCAGATAAATTGCCATCCCTAACACCACACCAATTAATATCATTCGCACCCCCTACTATATTTAAAACAAAGCTTTAATTTGATTCATTCATTTGACTTAAAAAAATTATCATAAATCTCTCTTCTAGTTTAAAAATCATTAATTTTCTTTACTTATTATTTCATTCACACTTCTCCGATATCATTTACATCTTTTATAAAAGTGTTAGCTGTAATTTTTAAAATCATAAAGATTAAATTGTAATTTTTGAAAACCTTAAGGAGCAAGATGAAATATAGCCAATTAAAAATCAAGGGTTCAATTGAAAGATTTTAAAACATTAGTCTTCTAATGTAAATAATAAAATTAGAAGGAAGTAAAGTGCACTTGATCTTTATATATAGACCAATGTTTTTGACAAATCTCTCTATCATTAAAATGCCCTAATTATTGAACTCTAACATAATGGCATGATGAATTTTGATATGTTGTGAACAAACTTCTCACCTAATTATGTTGAAAACATATTAATACGATAAGTGTTAAGTTTCCACTCTCAAACAGAAATTTTATTTTTAAATCATTATTTCAAATGACACTTTTAATAATCGATATGGTAGTGACTTTATGTTAGAGCATATTTCCTAATAGAACATAATTAAGAATAATATTAATATTGTAGTTTAGTACGACACTGACGCAAGTTTTTTTTTTTTTTTTTTCTCTTTTTTGATAAAGACACTACACAAGTGTAGTGAAACAAATTTTTCTAAATTTTGAACTCCCCAAAATAATAAATAAACCCCTTTCTTGGTAATGCCAATTTTTATTTTTTTTTTAATATTTGTCTTAGCAGGTGTTCTGCCCAAGTGTTACAAAGGATTGATTTTTGGTATTGTAATGACTATTCATGATCATGAGTAATATGGGAAAATAAAAGAACCAAATGTTTAAAATTAAGTTAAAATATTTCCCTTTTTTTTCAAAAATTTTAAACGGTTAGGGAGTAGATTTAATATTATATATCAACAAAAAGGAGAAAAATTGAAAGTTTTGAGGAAGTGGATTTCACTTAGAACTAGCTCCTAAGTCATGTAGATGCATTCATAATAGTCC